>NC_052538.1:17893642-18047892 GCF_016699485.2 Gallus gallus | reverse complement strand
ACAATTGACTGCTTGATGTATAATTAATTTTAGTGAATCAATATTAATTGAAACAATTAGTAATGCAAATGATTCAAAAATATTAATTACTTTTTATTTTTTGAAACATTTTTAACAATGTAATCATTTTCTGATGCACCATGGAAATATCTGAATGACAATCACAAATAAGGAACAGAAATTCAAATAAAAAGGTGGGGGAAATGCAGAACCAATTACAGACATTAATTTGCTTACTTTGTGTGAATGTGCATGTGTACATAAACACGTATTATACATACCCTAAATATACATGCATTAACTTTGCTGTGGGTAATTCAGTATCCTCAGTGGTTTTTTTTGTATGTGTGTTGATTTCTTATTTTGATGCATAAGATTTCTATAAATATTTAATTTTAAATTTACCACCTATATAACTTAAGTTGGATTACATAGTGTCAGATAGAGCACAGAAATTCAGTTGATTTATTTCCACTTGTATAGTTAGCAGTTTTGTTCTCCTTGCAGCAAGGGTAAGAATTCTGTTCCATGCTTATTTTTCATATGCAGTGCTCTGCTTTCAGCATTGTGCTCACATACCTCATAAGCTGCTTAGTTAGCTACGGCAGCTGAGTACAGCACTGCCTTTCTTCAGGAGCATCAACATTCTAACTACAGACTCGTTTCTGCTGGTGGGTCACCACCATTGCTAATTGTGTAGTGATTGTCTCCAGGTAGCAGATCTGTACTGTTATTATCAGTCTGTTGTACTGTGTGTGCTTGCAGCTGTTTCATGCATGCGTTGTCTGTATGGAGACAAAATGGAAGTAAGTTCACTTCTAATAATTCCAGGTAAGCTTCAAAAGGTTTGATGTATTTTGCTTCTGCTAAACATATGTAGATCTTACTTTCTGATCATAAGCAGTACATTCAGTGTACAACTAACAACTGGTGCTCTGTATTATGTTTTCCGTTTTTTTATATCCACCCGTGATCTACTTACACACTTGCTGGAGTTCAGAGAAATCTTTGCATTGATTTCAAAATGAGTAGAATTATATCCTTGAGTACAAAATCTTTGTCAGGGTCTGAATCATCTTGTGTTCTTCTGTGAAGTGTTATGTTTCTGTAAAAGGTATGAACTGCACAGAATGCCTAATCCCTGTCTTCTCTAAATGCCCTCCGTTTAGTGTGACTGATTTATGTGCTGTTTTTGCCAGACCAGTGAATCGCCCCCACCTCACCCTGACCCTCTACACAAATAGTGTTGATGAATACCATCATGTTGCCTGTTCTTCTGTGTGAGGATAAGGTGTTTTTCATCCTAATGCAGCATAACTGGGTGAGAAACTGTGATGAAATTACAACTAGTACAAAAGGTACAGAAGGTCTGTCTCCTTAGCAACCTGGGCTACTGTGTGCACGTAAACAGTCTATGCTGAAGTGAAAGACTCGGTGCTTGTTCCTATGACATTCACTGCCAAATCTCAAGATTAACTACATTTTCCCAAAACACGAGGGGATGTAAACTGACCCTTCTTTTTGACTTTTACCACTGCTAGGGGTATTTTGCTGGATAAAAAACAGGTACAGATGTGATGATGTCTTTGCATAAGGTTGAGAAGGAAGTAGTAAGTTCTTCAGTTTCAAATAATTTCTTCTGGGCTCTCTGCCTTCAGGTCCCACTGCACAGATCAGGAATCAGTAGACCTTTAGAAGCTGAGAGGCAGTTTTAGCTCCAGAATTCTGACTGAAAAGAGCAGATATTCCCAAAAATAAGTATCTCTGAGTTCTCTGTAGAGACAGGAACATAAAAAAGAATCCCATTGATTCATCTTTTATTATCTGGCTTCCAGAGTTTTTTGCTCTGCAGGGAGTTCCAGTGGTTTTCAAGGGAAGACAGAACTGGGGCACTCCCAAGGACTTAGCCTGTAAACTATGACTGAGAGAGAGACATATTTTTTTTTTTTAATTTTGAGGCAGAATTGTCTGCTAGCCAAAATATAAAGCAAACTGTCTATATATACCGATCACCAATGTCAGATGTCAGACTCTTGCTTTGAAAATCAAAATTAGTGCTATTTACTGGTGCTTCTATTAGTGGTGCATAAGATGGTAAGATTCTAAAATAAGTTCCACTGAAATTTAAAGCTTGTTTCAAACCCAAGTGGTCACTACAGTCATGTACATGCCTCATACTCAGTGTCAGGAAAGCAGCTCATTTTGTGCATTTTCTCTGAAGCTGATCTCACTACAGTCAAACTATGTAAAATATACTTGGTAATAAGGTCCATTGGTGAATTTTTGGAAACAAAAAGAATGCAGGTTAAGGGGAATATTTTTCTAAAATAATCACTTCAGGCTGTGATGTTGGAATGAAGGACAAGCTGACAGTGTTTAATTCCCCTGGGTAAGAGTGCCAGTATTTTAACTCCATGTACTGTATTTACTGAATCTGTAGCTGTTAGTTAGAACACAAGGCATCTAGAGATGCTTTATTCATTCCTTTCTCTTTGATTGGTAGGTAATACATTGTAAAGCTGAGAGAAGCTCAACGGCTTTTTTTTAACCAACAGTGCTGGTATACCATCCCTTCACCAGCAACTTTTGCCATTGGCCTGTAGTTAGAAGCTATTTAGATCATAGAATCACCAGGGTTGGAAAAGACCCTCAAGATCACCCAATCCAACCATCAGACCCATCACCAGTAGTTGTGATTAAACCATGCCCCTCAATACAACATCCAAATGTTCCTTGAAGACCTCCAGGGTCGGTGACTCCACCACCTCCCATTCCAGTGCCTGAACGCTCTCTTGGAGAATTAGTATTTCCTAGCATCCAGCCTGAATCTCCCCTGGTGCAGTTTGAAGCCATTCCCTCTCGTCCTATCACTAGTTACACGAGAGAAGAGGCTGACCCCCAGCTCACCACAACCTCCCTTCAGGTAGTTACAGAGAGCAATAAGGTCTCCCCCGAGCCTCCTCTTCTCCAGACTGAACAATCCCAGCTCCTTCAGCTGCTCCTCATAAGGCCTGTGCTCCAGACCCCTCACCAGCTTTGTTGCCTTTCCTTGAACATGCTCTAGGGCCTCAATGTCTTTCTTGCAGCGAGGGGCCCAAAGCTGGACACAGTACTCGAGATGTGCTTATAGAGTAATAAGTGGTGGTGTCTTTGAATGTGGGAAACCTCAGCTGTAGTTTTGGTTTTGCTGCTGATGTAGTGTGACCTTGAGCAGGTGCTTCTTCCCTTGAAAATATATTCCTCTGCTTCATAAAGTTGGAGAACAAATAGCCAAATATTTGCAAAGGACTCAGCACAGTGAGAACCTGGCAACTTTTGCAATAGTTGCTGTTAGGAGATGGGCTTTAGGCAGCCTTTCAACCAAGCAGATAAATGTTTTTCTCATATAAAGAAGGAAGGAGACCACAGTGCATTGCATTAGTCAACTACAGATAAGCTGCTTCCAGCTTGCTCTGAGTCATGGTCTTGGAAGCTGACTTGCATGGTTGTTTGTTTGTTTTTAATTGAAAAAGTGTCCATGAGTACACAGATGTTTTTCCTTATGTTTGCTTTTTTATATAGTTTCCAAAACAAGTGCCCTTTCAACCTCTGAGGAAAACTGCACTGGGGAAATTCCAGTTGATGCCAACTATGGCCTTAAAACAAATCATCTGGCAATGGTTCTTCATACTGACTTACATGCCTTTACAAGAAATTTCATTTCTTTTCTTCTCTTTGATTCAGTATAATGAAATGAAATTATCCTATAGGCTTCTGAAATAAGAGTGATGATTTAAAGCTATATGAGTTGCATAGAATCTGTCTACTGCATCTTTTTCAAGAGATGAGGAATATCTGGAATGAGACCAAGGTTATAATGAATTCTTAAAGAACTAAGAAATATGTTAGATTTTTCACTTAAGATGTTCTGTTTAAAAAAAAAAGGGGGGGGGGGGGAATTAACTAGTGATCAACTGCCTTCTTAGATCATATACATTTCTGCAGTATTTTGGATAGTACGTGTAACACCTCTATTTTCTGATAATGTAAGTGATGTCGTGAATTCCAGAGTAAGAGATGGACAGATCATATGGGCCTGTTGAATAGAACAAGGAACATGCCTGTGAGGTGAGATTCTGGAGGAAAAATAAAATGTACTTGAGAGGTTGAATTGAAGTCAGGAACTTGTGCAGGAAAGATTTCCTTACATCAGGCTGTGAGTGACTGCCTGCCAGCAGCTATCTGGGATGCTGACTTGCAGGTTGGTATGTCTGCAAAACAGTGCCCTAGACTGAAGCCTTAACACAAAGCTTGGAAGTAAAACTGGAAGTATTATTTGGAAGTAATAAATAAATAATCTCATGTAGGAACAGCAACCCTGGGAAATGCTATCAGAAGTTTCTGGTTAAGTACAAATTAGTAACAGTAATTAGAACTGGGAGAAAAATCACAGAATTAGATATTAGCAGTATGCAGGGATCTGCAGTTGGTGTAACTGTAAGAGATTTAAGAATACAAACTTGAGCCAGAATAAAAAGCCAATGAACTGACATCTTTGCTGTTGCAAAGACAAATCTAAATTTAAACAGTAGTTTGAATTTCATGTTCAAATGAATATCGTGTTTCCAGCTTGTATCTAATGGTTAGCTTTTGATTGGAATGCAAACAATGAATGAATCCAACAATGATTGCAATGCAAACTGGAAGTGTATGTCAAGTTTATGATTCAAAATTCTGCTGATGTTCAAGGGAAGATTTCTGTTAACTTCAAATTGTCTTAGGGTACATAGTATGTTAATTAAGATTTTTTAAAAAAATTATTACTTGAACCTAGTAGAGATAAACTAAAATAAATAAATACATGTTTATTTTAAAAGGCAGAAATGAATGTGGGAATATTCTTATCTAAAAAGTATCTGCGCAAATCAGTCTTTCCTTATGAATAGTCGTCGAAGTTGATAAGAGCAACATCAATGGGATTCCTTTGCAATGCTTGTTGTAGGAAGTGTGTTCAAGAGCAGAATTTAATAAAGCGATGTTCCTTGTATAGACATATGAAGCATTCCATGGAGGTTCATTTAAAAAAAAAAACACCAACAAAACATTGTTTTTAAAGGAAAAACAACAACAACAACAAAGAAAAGTTCTAATTTACTGTTAAATTTTGTGGGATATTTATCAACTGAGTTATGAATTATATACCCAAAGATATGAATTTGAAAGCTAATTAGGATTTTAGGTATGACTCAAAAAAAAAAAAAAAAACTTTTGTCACACTAGGATGGTCTGAATTGTGCATTATGTTAATGCATTGTTTTGTTTTCTGATAGGTCATTGCTTGTGAACAGCAATATGACTACTCATATGATGCTCGATGTGACGTATGGTCTTTGGGAATAACAGCTATTGAACTCGGGGATGGAGACCCTCCTTTATTTGACATGCATCCGGTGAAAACTCTTTTTAAAATTCCAAGGTATGACGCTAGATGGCTCTCTTCACTCGCTAGTTTGTTCCGAAGCGCTAATCAAATGTGAAAGTACTAGGTAATCTTTTTTTTTTTTTATTCAAATCCTAAGAATTTATTATAGCAGAACACGTCAAAAAGGTGCAGTGTTGTCTTTCTTTTAAACTTGCCGTCTTAAAATAATCTCCTTGAAATGATACACAACTACGTGGTTATTTTATTCTCATCTTTGAATGTAAAATCATATATTTCAATGGAGGTACCTAAATATTATATTTTTCTTAGCTACTATTTATAAAAACCCTTTGTTTCAAAAAAGGAAGAAGCCAATGTTTGAAATTGTTAAATAACATTTTTCAATGTTATTCCCGTAGAGTGTTAGGCTGCTTTTACTGTGGAAGAAAAATACACAATTTTGACAGTGCTATGAAACAGTTTCAGCAAACGGTAGTTGTCATTTAGTTTTTCGTTTACTCGAGGGTGTTAAGATATGTCAATCCAGAACTTCACACATGGAAATGAAAAGGAAATAGAAATTACTTCCACTTAACTGTGGAATTAACTGTATTACTTCATGCTATTTCTGGTTTTGTTTTGTTTTCATTTCATTGATGCTTCCTGAATATGATAAGGTGAGACTGACAGTGTAAAACAGGGTTTAACAGCAGAACAGTTGTAATAATAGGAGAAATATATCCAGAACTTGTATGGCGTTGATTACGGAACAGCGTATTTTTGTCTTTTCAACATTTGGTTCATAGAAAAGGAATCGCCACTCGCTGATAACAGTTTAAAACCTCCAGCTCTACAAGAGTTTGACCTTTTCTTATCTGCTCAGTTATCATAGGCTTTTACAATTTCTTCTGATTGCAATTTGCATTTCTGATTAAGTCTATTTATATGCAGATGCAGTTGTGCTAGGTTCTGCATCATATAGTTATCTCCTTCTCCCCAGCCCAGACGTGAACTGCCACCCCTCTTTGCAAAATTATTCATACTGAAGCAGCAGTTCATCTTGTTGCCTTTGCACAAGTGTAAAACAGATCCTGGCAATTAGGGAAGCGAGAGAGGCTTCAGCATACTGAAGCAATATCTATTAATTTTATCAGTGCTCAAAACAGTTGAAGAGGACAGAAGTCATGTCAACGGTATACAGTAACAGCAAGCAATAGGATGATACAAAGAATAAGTCATGTGGAGGCTTTGATTTCTGTGTATAGTTTCTCTCTTTTCATATTTGCTGTTGCATCTCTGTATGACTTAGCAAAACCAAGATAAAATGTCTGTTTTGATGAAATAAATAATGGGTACGTTTGCTAAATAGAATTGTAGTGGTCTTTTATAATTATTTTTGTGACAAGGGTGTTTCACGTGCTCTGTGTTTTATGACCTATTGCTACACTTTACTACTGATAACTGTGTATTTATATTAGTTAAGATAAGACTGTAGTTACAAAGTGCTGCATGGCACAAGGTCCTAGAGTATGGGAAATAGAGCTTCTTTCCTGGTAGTTGTTTGAATAAATACAACCAAAATATACATTCCTCTCTCATTGTGATCTGACAGTTTAGAAGTAATCTATTACATTGCAGCTAAACTGTCAAAATTGTTCAATCCCAAGTCCTCTAAGCTTGAGGATCTGGCATCTTTTCATTTTCTGCTTTCATAATGTCTGTGTCTGAAGCTGTATATGCAGTTGTTATGCTATTGATCATTTCAGTCAGTATGCCAGAATAGGTTTCTCATCTCTGAATCTATTCAATACAAACTCCTATCTGCTATAACATACAGCAGCAAGGAAGCCTACAGTTTAGCTCCATTTTATTTGAAGAATTCCTTCCTCTTATTTTGGTGTGCTACTCTCTAGCTCTATCTGATAAACACTGGCAGCCTTAAAGTAGGAAGGGGTCATCTGATTCCTATTTCCTCTCTCCACATGACTTAGTGTCATTGTAAGATCTGAACAAAAGAGAAGGAACCTAGCTGGGTTTTTTTGTTTGTTTGCTTTTTGTTTATTTTGCCAACTATAAATCCTTGCCTCTCAACCTCTTTCCCAAGACCTTTTCTGTATCATAATTTTGATCCAAACTGCTCATCCCTAGTTTTTGGCTCAGTGACACTGCAGTTAGACTCTGGACTCAGTGAGTTTCTTAAGTGAGACAAACAGTTGTTGAACCTTCAGAAGCATTTGTGCTATGCCCAGGATATCTTGTGTCTTAAAATTGCTCTGCTGATCCCTGCAATCAAACAGCTTAGATTATGGTGGGCTAAGTGAGTGGCAGAACATTCAGACAACCTGAATAGGTTTCATCTGAGTGGTAGTAACCAGTAGTCCCTGCGTCCTCGTGCTGTGGAGGGTGCCTGTCAGAACTCGCCCTACTCTGTTCCAGCAAAGGTTTAAATCAAACCTTAAGTCTGCGTATGTACTGAGATGGGGGAAGGGCTGGCTCATCTGATTACCAAAAGTTCATGAGTGCTGATAACACTTCTCTCAAGTGAAGTTTGGAGCTTACTGCACCTCTTGGGTACAGTGAGAATGGAGAACTGGTTCAGCTTGGCTTTGCTTTTACACAGAGTGCGACCACTAGCAGGAGCCTATCAGTTTGTGAAGTTATGTTGCAACTGTAATTTGCCATTCAAGCCGTGCTGATGTTGGAGTTCAATGGTGCTGAATATTAAGGTGCGCAGTTTGAATTCTGGGATTATGGGTGTAGTTTCAAGACCTGGGTCAGGAAGTGATATAACCTTATACAACTCCAGCCTTATATACACATACTCTAGTTTCTGACAGAGACATATACAATTTAATTAGTTCATAACTGCTCCTCTTTCAGCTGCAGTTTCTTGTGGTTTGATGTGAAATTGGCAAATCAGGTTTCAGCTGTTTTTCAATGTACTAATGTACTAAATACTCTAAAACAAAATGACAACACAGCATGTTGCACAGTTATTCTGTGACTGTGGTACCCTACAGTCAAGTTCCAATTTATCTGGAAGCATAAAAATCTACTGAGAAGAATGAGCAATAAATGTCATGTGTTATTGACCTACTGTATATATCTGATTTCTGAATGTATTCTCCCACTCTTTTTTTTTTTTTAATGATTGGACTGATTTGACTTTACTTTGGAAAAGAGGTGACATTGCCATTCACAGTAAATGACGCTTGGACATTACTCAAGCAGAGTTATCTGAAATTGTTTCTATTTTCCCTTATATTCTTAATTACGGTAGATCCACATGTTTCTATTTATATTAACTTCTGCATGCTAAACTGGTCTAATTTTTATGCTGATGATTTCTTTGCATCTGCAGGAAAATTTGCAATTGTTTACAACTTTTATTACCAAAGAGTTAATAATCTTTAAAATGTTAGTAATGGTGAAGTTGCCAAAACTAGATACAGAAATCTCTACGCATGTTTCCACAGAATTGTCCCATCCCCAAATAGGGAGCCACAGTAGCTAAGTTTGTCAGTTGGAGTTGTTTGATTTTTCTGGAGACAGCCAGTAGTTGTGCCAGTAGTCTTGGCGCTGAGTGTCAACTTCTGGAATTATGGAGTTATACCTTTATTTAAATGAATTACACTGGAGTCTGCAAGTCTTTGACTTTATAGGACTTGAACCAACCAGTGAATTAATGATTTTGTACTCTATCTTAGCAGTCGTATGCCACCAAGATCTTTGGAGACACCTTCTCAGTTCATGTTAGCAGATAACCATAAAAGCCTAGTTCTGTATTTTGTTGAGCTACTTTGAGCAAGGAAATTGGAGAAGATAACAGTAGTCAAGCATCATACTCTTTTTGTACTCTCAAAATAAGACTAAAATAATGTATTAAATTCTCGTGGTCCTAGTTACAAAGCCTAAAAGTTCTTCCACTTGGTAGCAAACTACACTTCTCTTTTCTGTGCAGCTGTTAGACCCATAGAAGCAAAGGTCTGAGTGATACTGCTTTAGAAAATGAAATACTGAGTAAAGCATAGCTAAAATTTTAATCCTCAAGAAACTCTGTTCAGGTATTAAATCTTTATTCCAAGACTTAAGGTATCTGTTTAACTTATCATCTCCAGCTAACACAGGTCTGTGTCTCAGTTCTGTAACTTGAGCTATGGATGGACAAAGACCCATGGAATGATGAGGTCTGCAAAGGAGCATGTCTGTGGATATTTCATAGAGCATTGCTGGGAGAAAGGCTGCAGAGAGAGATGATGCTTTATGTCCTTCAATTTCTAGTGTATTTTAAACTGGAACTACTAACTGTGTGCAGTTTGAAGTGGGTAACAAAAGTGCAGTGATGACCTGACAATATTGATCTTTGTGCTAAATGAGAGACACACATACACTGTTTCTCATGTCTAGAACTGTCTTGCAACTCCTGGAAATCTATTTGAGCAGAACAATTAAAAAGTTTCTTTTCACTGAGTCCGCCATAAGAAAATATAGAGATTTCGTTTATCCAAAAAGAAAAAATAGAGTTGCACTTCATAGGGCAGGTTAACGCTGTGAGTTTACTATCTCAATTCAGGCATGAAACACAGGTTTCTCCTCTGTGCTTCATTTCCCCCAAAATCTAACCATTACTTCGTTGTAGGAGATGATGAATGATGAGCATTTCTGAAAATACTGCATTTTTTTTTAGATGTGCAGTTTTAACTTCATACCTTTGACACTATGGCTTGAGTTGTTGGCTGGATGCTTAAGCATTTTCCTGTTTCTTGTTCCTACAGAGAGTATGATGTCTGAAATAAATATCTGATAGCAAAAATGAAATGAAGAAAAAACATCAGTTAAATGTAAAGTGAGAAATATTATTAGACACTAGTCTTTTGGACCTAAATTTTGCTTGCATAAGGTGAATTTGAAAGAAAAAGGGATACCTGTTGACTAATGTAAATTTTAGAAATTTAGAATTTTAGAAACCTTTCTCATTCGTTCTATTATATGAATGTGCATTGTTTTAGAAACAGTTGTGATACCACATGCGTGAGTCTTATTCTTAAAACTGCTGATAAGAAAGGAAACATTATCTTATAGCAAATGTTAATGTTCTGTTTTGCAATGATACACACATTATCCCTCATCAAAATGAATTCTTGGATCTAAATCATAAATCTTCTGAAAAGGGACCTCCAGTGCCTACAGGTAGAGATAAATCATACTGAGAAGACACTGAACCATGAAACAATTCTGTTAACATGTCATCTGTCTAGAAATATATTCTCAAATCTCCAACAGAAGGGTCTAAATTATGAAGGGAATGTGGCCTAGCAAAGTTAGTAATTTGGGAATTGACACTTTTAGCCTATTCCATCTGTTGCCATTACTTAGGTGTGTCTGTTTTGGCAAAATATTACAGAGATCGTCAAATACCACTAGACCTCAGCTTTTTCAAGTAAAATAGACCCATAAATATTTCAAATCATGCTATATTGTGAGAATTATTACATCATACCAATACTATCTCATAAGGTAGAAGTAATTTGAAATTTTGAAAAGAAAATGAATATGAAAAGTGATGCGGCAGATCTATAACCAGATAACATTGTACTCTGGAAAGGGTACTTATACATACCAGTGCAAAATGAGGATTTTGGACCATGTTGCAAAGATCCTATATTTTAGGTAATATCAATGGATAATATCAAATAATACTTGTGTTAGGGTTGAATTGAGTAATGAGTGGCTGATAGTAGTGTTATCTTCATTATATCATCTGTGCCTATAAAGCAGAGAGAGTTGTTTGTGTTTAAGACTGTATCAAACGTATGGATAAACAGTCTTTCAAGTCTAGCAATAGGTCTAAAAAAGGAAGAGTGTGCGCTTAAAAGGCATCATAGCAGTATGAGCAGTATCCCCATTACCTTCTATCATTTCAATGTATTTGAAAAAGTTGTAAAATATAATAAACGTTTTCTGTATACCACATGAGATAGTGGACAATCAGCCCTAGAATTAAATTAGGTTGGTGCAATTTCTCTCCTCTCTTTCCTAAGCTATTTAGTTAACACATAAGCAGTAATGTAGTTGCATGTCATCTCACTGATTTTGTCTTTCTATTCCTATTCATGAATTGTATACACATAGAACTTGATTTTGCAGATGATTTTTTGTTGTTGTTGTTCAGATGCATTGTAGCTGTTGTGGTTTAATGTAGCAGGTGGCTAACCACTGTGCAGTCATTTGCTCACTCCTCTCCTTCCCAGTGGGATGGGAGGAGAGAATCAGAAGGAAAAAAATACTGAGTAGAATTTGTGGGTTGAGATAAACATATTTACTAAGATGGAGAAAAGGAAAAGGATAATAATTATGACTAATATATATGAATATATATAACAAGTGATGCACAAGCAGTTGCTCAGCATCTGCTGACAAATGCCCAGCTGGCTGATGCCAAGCAGCAGAAAAGAGAGATGAACTCCCATCTCCTTCAAAACTCTCCTTCCACATGATGTCCATACTGTGTGAAATATCCCTTCGGCCAATTTAAGTCAGCTGTCCTGATTCTGTCCCCTCCCAACCCTTCATTACTATTAGCTGAGAAACTGGAATGGCCTTAGCTCTGTACAACACTGCTTAGCAACAGCTATAATAAACATTGGTGTGTTACCAACATTGTTTTTCTCCTACAACCAAAACATAGTATCAAAGAAGACACTGAAGAAAACAATTCCCTCCCAGCTGAGACAGACAGTAGCCTAATTTCAGCGAGTAATTCTTACTCTGTGGCTTGTTGAATAGTTTGTTGTAAGCATTCACTATTTTAGATGTGGGAAAGGAATTTGTTGTAGTTGATAGTAGTTGATGGTTTGTGACTGGTAAACAGTCTCTCCTCCAACTGTATTTCTGGTGAATACAGGCAATTACAAGTAGAAGGGGGCTGTCTTATGTTTATATTCTTCAGTGCTCATTTAGAACAAGCTACTTCAGCAAACATTCCTGCTAGTATATTTGTTCCTAGAACATTCGTGGGAATTACAGAAGAACTAAATCATATCTAGCATTTCATTGAGAAATGCAAATGAACAATCATGAAAATAAACATGCCCAGCTCTCAGCTGTTTTCTGAGCAGACAAGAGCAAAATCACCTCTGGTATTCTGTTCTATTCTCAGTGCTGCACTCTAACCCTCTCAGAGCTGTAGGTAGAAGCTGAAATGCCTAGCAGATGTTTTTAGTGACTCCATATGCTGTTCATTTCATGCATTAAATGCACATAAACTGCTTTAGTCAACCAGTTTCTAAAGTAAATTACTACTTTTCAAAATCCATTGCATAAGTAATAGCAGACAGCTAAGATATAGTAAGTGCCATTTTGTTTTGCTCTAGTGGAAAATTTCATGCTGACAAGGTCAAGCCCTGCAGTCTGAGTGCAGTCAAGTGACGAAAGGCACATCCAGCACAAGGAGAGGTAGTAGATGGTCATCAGCTAACTGTTGTCTCCTTTAGGAGAAGTGAGAACATCCAGTGTGGCTTACTTAGATTTATGAGGTAGAACTAGTTACAAAACTTTGCTTTAATTGCATAAATAAAAAATACATTGTTATTCATCTGTTTTTAGTACTTCTCTCAATTCCTTGAAAATTTATAGGGATGTGCAGTAGGTAGCAGCGTTGCCTATGGTATTTCTGAGGTAGTAATACTGTGAAGGCAAGGCATTAATCCAACATACAATGATTACTGATTTTAAGGAGGTTCTTGCTGTGGTGCATGGTAAACCAGAGGTTGTAATAAAGAAGTCTAGGCTGGCTGAACTTTTTTTTTTTAGTCTAGAGAAGTACTTGTGCTCTGCATTTAAAATGAGTTTGAAGACAGTGAGAAAATCAGTCAGTTATGAATAGTTAACAGCCAGTTTTCCACTATTCAACCAAGAGAACAGCTTCCTTCCAGGTAGATAATCCACACATAACATTGCTTTGCAGTGAAACATTTACTGTTCAGATATATTAATCAATCATATAAAAATACTTTGTTATAGAAATAGATTCTTAGGCTAAAAATAATTTAGGACTCGTATTGCTCAGTAAAGAACAAGGTAGCTTCCCTTTCAACACATAAATCTGCATCATTACTAGAGGTTGCTGAGATGCTTCTGATGCCTTATTAGATAACGTTTAGATAGATTACCTGCAGCACTAAACAATTTACTGAGAACAGAAAATGGGCTTTCAATTCAGACTAGAAATGAAACATCACAATTATGCGAGATGCTCTGTAACCTTGGAAACAATTGAGAGCAGTGACATCAGCAACAATTATGTGCAATTTTTGTCTTTAGTTTATCACCAAGGTAACCAGAGCAGATTTCCTTGCTTGAAATTTTAAGAATGTCTTCGCTCAATATTAAGTGAGCATGCATGAAGCAGACTGTTTAGAGTCTGTCGAGTCTGTTAAAATTGCATTATGTTTCCCTTTCAAAATGGTCCATCAGGATTTAAATTGTGTAAACTCAAATCATCGCCCTCCCCCCCAACTCCTTTGAAACAGCTGCAGGCAAATGAAAGCTTCATTAGTGTGTTAAATTCTCTGAATACTAGAAAGAAGGATAACATTGAATTCCTGTTGCTGAGAACAAATATCAAGTATTGCAACTGTACATAGAGCGTACAAATTACCTTACATCATTTTGAGGGATAATATTCATCCACGTTTGAGGACAGATGATGTTCTGACATCAAACTTCCTCTAGGAACGTTTGCATTAAAACCTAGGTTCACAAGTGACTTGCAGTCATTGCTGCCTGTTGAACAGCCTTGCATGACTTTTGGTTTCGTGCTTACTTCAGAGAGTGTTTTTTTTTTTCCTGCACTGCACCTTGCAGAATAAAACGTTTGAATTAAAATGTTGTATAGGGGAAAAAGTTACTATACCATTTATAATTATGGTGAGATGGGGAAGAAGGGTTGGAGCCGTAATGATGACAACATTCAGGCAACATCTCATATTTGTGTCATTCAATTTTAGAGAGAAGCATTTTAATAGTAAGAATTGGTAATCTTAATCCGTCATTCATGGAGACCAAAGGACAAACTGCAAAGAGGTTGCCTTTCAGGTACTACTTTAATACTGGAACACAATCTCAGGTTAAATCCACATCAAATAGCAACTCAGGAGTATATGTATAGACTTCAGTTGTGTATTTTACCTGTGATATTTTTGTCAAATATTTCATAGAATCATACACTGGTTTGGGTTGGAAGGGACATTTAAGATCACCTACTTCCAACCCCCCTGCTATAGGCAGGGACACCTCTCTCCAGACCAGGTTGCTCAAAGCCCAAAGCAGCTTGGCTTGAATGCCTTCAGGGAGGGTGCATCCACAGCCACATTGGGCAACCTGTTCCAGTGTCTCACCACCCTCACAGTAAAGAATTTCTTCCTGATATCTGGTCTAACTCTACCCAGTTCTAGTTTAAAACTGTTTCCCCTTGCCACGTTGCTACATGCCCTTATAAAAAGTTCCTCCACAGCTTTCCTTCAGTTACTGGAAGGCTGCTGTGAGGTTTCCTCAGAGCCTTCTCTTCTCCAGGCTGAAGAACCCCAGCTCTCTCAGCCTGTCCTCACAGGGGAGGTTCTCCAGTTTTCTCATCACCTTTTGGCGCTCCTCTGGACCTGCTCCAACGATTCCATGTCCTTCTTGTGTTGGGGGCTCCAGAGCTGGACACAGTACTCCAGGTGGAGTCTCACGAGAGCACAGTAGAGTGGCAGAATCACCTCCCTCGACCTACTGGTCACAATTCTCTTGATGCAACCCAGCCTTCTGGGCTGCAAGCGCACGTTGCTGGCTCATATTGAATCTTTCATCCATCAACGCTCCCAAATACTTCTCCTCAGGTCTGCTCTCAAGCCATTCTCTACCTGATGAATATCTGAATTTCCTTTTTTTTTTTTTTTTTTAATAATACACGTTTATCCTTACTTTGCTGTGCACATAAAACATGCACTTGTTTTCTTGTGAGTTATTGTGTATTCAGCTTATGATTTTGAAAGGCCATCAGTATACAGGCAATATGCCATACTTGTGCTTTAGAGATACAAGCTAGAACTTACTGTTTCAAGGAAGATAATGCAATTCTGTTACTGTTTTGAGTGCAATCCTGAAGAAGTGAAACGACATTTCAAACCATTAGCCAATGGTTAATGTTAGAATTCGTTAGCTGATACTGCTTACAATGAATAAAAAAATTAAATTAGATTTTTGCTTGAAAAAAGATAATCTCACATACTTTGGTATTGCAGAGAGAATGAGACACCACACACATTTCACAGTACCAAAGCCTTTCATGGAAGATAATTGAAAAACAGATGCCTTCCTCAGGAATAGGATATTGATGTTCATATTTGTAAAGGAATTAATTCACTAATGATAGAAGGAGAAGAAAATGGGAGCCAAACTTTTTAGATGCTAGTAACAGTCTAACATGGTTGTTATTACCTTTAGGATTGTAACAAATGTGTAATTGTTATTTTATTTTTGTAATAGATATTTTCCAGAAACATGCAATAACAAATAATCTCACTATCTGCAGAAATATTTGGTGAAAATGTACTGTGCCCTGAAAGATATTGATTTGCTTGTTACAGTTTTCAGTTTGATTAATGTTAAAATTCCAAGGAGTATATTTAATCATTACTCGTGATTAGTACAGTAATAAGGCATTAGGCATATCTACACATTTACTATTAACAATTAATATCTTATATTTCTTTCCTATCACAGGTGCAATCATAAGTTAGAACTCATAAAAATTTTAAGAAAATATTTATTGAAGTAGACATCAGTTATAAATCTTGATAACTAGTATTCAGAGAGTTAATAGTGATTTCTGTGGATTTATTTTATGCTAATGAAAGGCCATTCTGATTATAGTTATGTTGCAGCTTCTCTCAAGAATACTTCCAGGAGCTGCAAGCTTTCAGCACTGTTGTGAGGCCAAGAATAACTCCAAGGCAAGACATCAAGTACTGCATTCTGTGCAGGGGGACCACATTTTACATACAAACAAACTGATATGTAGTTAGACTAAATGACTGTTGAATGCTAGGTTTACAAAGGTCACAGTAGTGTTGTGTTAAAAAAATATCAGGCAGGAAAGGGAGAAAAATGGAAAGAGGCTGGAAGTTGTAACTAGTGGCATAGTGAACTGGTTTGTTTGTCTGGTCCTGTGGTACCATCAGTATTTATACGGAGAAAATTGACTGACAGTGAATTCCCAGTATGAATACCCAACTGCAAAAGTCTCGGGCAACCTCATCTGATCTCATTGCTGCGTCTGCTTTAAGCAGGAGATTGGACTAGAGACCTCCCAACTCTACATTAGTCTGTGCTTTCCAACTGACATTAGTCTGTGCTGTGGTAGCAAAGATTCACTTCATCCATTCTGGTGTATAGGGGGAAATCTGAGAACAGGATAATTCATTTATTTGTCAGGCCTGAATGAGACCATTGTTGGACTAATTTTTCTGGTGTTGTTAATATCCCTTCAAAAATAACATTGAGGGCATGATGAAGAAAAAAATGGGAAAAAAAATGATGAAAAAAAAAGATTCTCTGAGAAGAAAGGAAAAGGAGTTGGTAAAACTGATCAAAACCAAGTGAATTTTTCAGGAAAGTTGTGATTATTCTTGCTGAGAATTCTTATATTTGTTATATTGAAAAATTTATATAGCTATACCAAAAAAATTCATCTAAGAGAAAGTAAAGGCAACTTGAACATAGCTCTTGTTTTCTCTAGGGTAGAGATATTTAAGGTTGTTACTTTAATGTACTTGGCAAATGAGCGATAAGATCCAATGACTGGAAGCTTTATTTAGAAAAATTTAAATGGAAAATATATCAGTTTATTTATGGTAGTATTTAGTAAGGGTGAATATTCTGATGAACAAGCTGACTTTCCTTTTCTTGTGATCATAAAACTGAGATGAAATATGTTTGTTCACAATATACTTTTCTTCAGTCAGACTGTTAGATTTGGTGCAAAAAATATTACATGTGCCACTTGATATGAAATAAGTCACCGATGGTGATATCGGTCTAGTTTGGCCTTGGAACTGGGAGTCTGTGTAAGTATAGCTGGAAGTGCAGATGATGTATGTAGGAGAGAACTGATAACCTCAGTTTTTGCCTAACAGCCTAGCTCCAATACCATCTTAAACATTTCTCGAAGGGAGGATACAGTGCTGTATTCTTTAGCATAATAGTAGGAGATATTGTCTTAGATTGTGGCTGGAAAATCAGGCATGTGGTTTAGGGGAGAAATAAGACATATCTGTGGGAGAACTTGGTTGGAAGCATCTCTTCTGTATTTGGAATGGCAGTGCTTATCTTTTTTTTTTTTTTTTTTTTTTTTTTCTGTGCAAACCTTGCTTTAGTTGTCTTGAGGGGGCGGGAACAACTTTCCTCTTGAGAGAGTTGATACCGGTGCTTTGGCAACCAGTAGTGCAGTCTGTGAGGCTATTAGATAAAAATAGTTGTAACATCTTATATCTTTCTACCTGTCTGACTAAAGTAGTTTGACTTTATGCAGTTTAGTTTTGTTAAATTAGCCAAAATGCAATGTCTAGGTTTCTTCATTCACAATTTAGATTGTATCAGGTTCCCTTTTATCAGGCTGTTCACATAATAGATAAAGTTCTGGGTGAGAATGTTCTGAATTATAAGAAGGTAGCTTCATTGTGCAAGCTGATGAACCATGATCTGTTGCTAGCATGCAAATGTGTCAGACTTTTACAGGCAGCATCTGCTTGAAGTGTGTAGGGAAACAAAAAGAGCACAAACCATCCTACACTGAAACAAAAACAGAGATCTTACTTGATGCAAGTGTAATTTTCTTCTACATTTAGCCATTCTAGATGTTTTAAAATTTAGTGCTCGTGTCATGTTAACACATACATAATTAACTTTTAGTTCCTCATTATAATTCCTGTATTTCTATTACTTTAAAAATATTTTTCTTTCTTAGCTGAGAGAGTTGTTTAAAAGCTTTTTTTTTTTTTTTTTTTTAATATCTTTATTTCTCACATTTGGATATTCAAGCCCTGCAGAATTTAGTATGACTTTTTTAAAACTCCAGGTACAGGTAATGCTCACTTAACTCAAAAATGCTGTAATGCTCTTTGTGAGAGCTCTCTTTGAAGAAATCAGAATGATGGATTTCAACAGCTGTGTCAGAACTCTGAACTCCAGAAAAAGCAGGGAAGACATGATTATGTATGGTTTAACTGTTGTTAGACATCTAAAAGGGCACAAATAGAGTGCCTGATTCTAGATACCATCAGAGTTTATTTGGAACGTAAGAACAGGATGTTTTCCTATGTTTTAAATTTAAAATGCTGCTATAATTCAGATTACTAATCAGTGTGTTAATATCTACTATGGAAAAAGACAGCTAAAACGTATTTTTGTATCCACAACACTTGCTGCTATTGTATTCTATCCATTGTTTATATCATGGTTTTCACTGATACCCTAAGAAGATGAAATCCTTTCCCAGCAATGGCAAAAATTTAACTTTATTTAGGACACTCAAATGTCACATGAAGTTTGTCTTCCATGGTTTGAAGAACACGCTTACATACCTGATTCTTAATTTTAACGTATTTCTCCTGTCCATTCCTGCACCATCAGCTACTTTGCAGTTTGTACCCCTTCCCCAGGGTACTGCAGTCTGTTAGGCAGTAACATTCTGTGGCAGCCACAGAAGTGACACTTTTCAAAAGGTGTACTTTCAAAAGATCTGTATTATATTTCTGTTTACTAGATTCCATCCTTTGCTATTTTCTCATTTCATCTGCCTATGACAGATGTCAATTTTCTCCTAACTCATACAGAATGATTTACATCAGCTCTTTTCTGTGCTGATGTATGTACTATGCTACTTTAAATATTATAATTACCTTTCTTCTAAACTTAATTCCTCAATCATATCCTCTTTGTTCCCCAAAAGGTGGTGCTTGTGTTAGTTTTCACTCCAGTTGTAATCCACCATGATTCCTGTCATACGGTGTTTTTTAAAAACAGATCAAAATTTCAATTGTTTTGAAAGAAAGCTTATTGGAAGAAGAAAGAGGACGGGAAACAAATTCCATTTTATATACAGTCCTTGTGATCCGAAGGCATGTTATCTGAAAAAAGAATTCCTTTAACAGGTATTGTACATTTCTTTATGCTTTGGCATTTAGTCAATTGCTTTAGAATCTCTGTAATATCCCTCATAATGTTCCATTGGAAACATGCCACCATCAACTAACATATTCCTTCCAAAAATATTCAGTTACGAACCAGACAGGTAGGACTATCCGAATAATATTTGTTCTTACAATGCTATGAACCAGACTAAACCAAAACCAGTGAGTTCTGAGTAAAAAAATCTGAATAATTAGTTTTCAGTCCCTTTTCCTCCATTCTTAAATAAAACAATTTGTGATGTCCATGGTAGTTTTCCTCTTGTTAAGCCAAATTTTAGATGACTTTCCAAGAACGGACATGCTCCACTAGGCAGCACCCTCAGGCATGAGGTATAATCAGACCTCATGAACTGATTGGTATACAGTGGGAGTTTGAAACATGTACAGTTGAATTGGAGTTAGAAATTTACCTATGTGATATTCACTTTCAGATTATAAGATACTTTATTTTCTCAGACAACACTACAAATATGCCACGTAATTGCAGTATTTTACTATTCCAACTACAAAATTGTAGTGTCTAGACAACACCATATGTGTTTCAGCCAGGCAAAGAAGCATTACTGTCCCATTTTGTTGGCAACTGACATTTCCCCTCCATTTCAGATTCACAGAGCCACGGTTTTAATAGAAAAGCAAAATACTGTATTGCAGTTAAGATGTGAATTGATTATAAATAAAAATCTCTATTCTTATTTCTTTTGTTTCAATTGCTGTTAATTTGCTGGTGCCTTTTTAGCTCTCTGAAACTTCTGTGGATAACTGAGATGATAAAGAATAATTATAATTCAATTATGCTGTCTGTTTTGAAGCTTGACCGTTGGAATGCAAAACTGTATGGGTTCACCTCCATCCAAAAGTATTTCTGAAACAAAATACTTGTTTCTGTCTCACTGAAGCCAGAAAATGAATCTGAAAACTGAAGAGTAAATGACAGGAATAAATGATGCCTTGTCAAGTCCTAAAAAAGGCTAATGAAAGTGCAGCTGCCAAATCTGACTGAAATCAGTGGCCTGTGAATTGCAATGTTCAAGGGAAAAAGTCAAAGATAATCCAGATGTTCCCAAGCAGAACACTTTGCAATACTTTTTCATCCATTTGCTTTCTGACTGTATAAACTAAAAAAAAAAAATAAATAAAAAAATCCATAATTGAAATTTTTTAAAATGCATTTTCTGAAGGTTATAAATTGACCTTCAAAATGATTTAATGTGCCTAGCACATTATTTATTTCTGTATTCATTACTTTAAAGGTGACTTTTATGTACTATTTTAAGTATAGGATTGTTCACGTGAAGGAGTTTCTTAGGATGTTTCTTTTGACAGGCTCTTTTATATCCTTCCTGAAGTGCTTTTCTTTTGGCAATACATAAAGTGAATACTGAAAATCAAAAGGAGATTTGTGCATAATTCTGAAACCAACTACTTTTCACCTTTTGGTGTTTTTTTTTCTTCTTATTATGCTGGATGTCAAAATATTCTAAGCTGGAGACTTGTGGATAAATCTTCAGTTAAATCTGTTTTAAAGAGATATTTGATATTTTGTTCATTTTTGGATTTACATTTGTTTTAGACCTGCACCAGCTCATGGTTAATCCGCTTGTTTACTTAGAGGCAGCAAAATAAATAGAGTCATATAATATCATAAGTGAAAGGGCATAAGTGTGGATTTACATGTCACAGCGTGCAGAGTCATCATTCTTTTCTGAGAAAGAGTGGAAAGAGATACTCAGTTTGTATTTTCCTGTATTGGGACCCTTTGTTACAAAAAAAGGGTTTTAAAGTATGTGGTTACCCTAGAGCCTGTCAAACAGTTAGGATCTTACAGTCTTAGTTATTTGTCAGTTTTACTTTCAACTCAATATAATTTTTTTTTAAGTCTTTGAATTCAGACCAGACTTTTGCATTATGTGCTATCTATGAAATACACAGAGCATTCATTCCAGTGTGAAAATATCAAATATAACATTCTCTGTACTTAAAAGACAGCAAAGTTTTTTTAGCAAGGAGATCATAATTTATTACAGCAACAAGACAGTAGTGTTACGTATTCTGCTTCCTCTTAACTGTTTTCTTGGTAGGTTTTGATGTTCCCAAGGTAGGTCTCGATCAGCATATCTTTAATTAAGCATGTATTTTAATTAAGGCACTGTATTTCAGAAAATATGCCTTCATTCTAGTAGGTAATTCATGAAGTCATGTGATAAAAGTTTTGAACTACTATTTTGATACTTACATGAGGATAACATTCCTTTCAAGCAAAAGGAGAGAAGAGGTGGAGTAGAAAAGGAGAAACTATTTAGAAATGAATCAGTTGTTTGTGAGACGGCTGCTGGAGAGCAAATTTGTCAGGAACATGCCTTTTCCCCTTTCTCCCTTCTTCCCTCTTCTTTTGAAAGAATAATTTCAAAGGCCTGCCTTCAAATACACGGAGGATTTTGTACTGATTCTCCACTCCAGAAGGCATCTAAACCACAGTTTCTGTTAACTTTACAGAGATGAAACCATACCCTGCATGCTACTGAGTGAACATTGGTGAAATATAACAGTGAAATTCAATCAAACTTGAGTAGACTTTAATAGGAGGCAGATGAATGGGAGAGTGTTTAGGATATGAGTTTTTCAATTAGATCAGTGGAAAATTCATATTCATTTGAATGGTCTGTAGACTGGGAGATCCTCTGAGTCCTGTTAAGGATCCTTTTGTTATTTTCAGTGGGTTACCCAAGATGGTGATGCTTTACAGAAGTGCAACTTTAAACTTATATGAGAATTTGTCGGGTAATAATTGCTGTCAAATATTCACTTACTTAAATAAAAGCCACTTTTTATATGTAACCTTTTATAAGGAAATCTCAGTATTGCACATGATTCACTTTCTGCTTTTTATATGGCTATTTCACGTAGCATTTGGAAATAGGCATGGATGGTTTAATTTCATTTAAATTCTGTCTACATATAGTGTAGGTGACTGTCAACAGAATTATTCTTTCTGGTTGCCCTGTTTCAGTCTGCTAAAAAAGACCATCACAATGTGCATGTATGGGGCTGTGGCTGCCAGAGCCTGTTCATGGTGACAGATGTTGGAGGTTCATCTGCTAATTTCTCCATTAGAAACAGTACAGTAGACCGATGATGCAATCTAGTTATTGGAGGCTCTATTTTAGTTTTTGTTTGTATGGCTAAGTTTACTAAAGTAGATTAAAAAGCACTGGATGTGTTTTCAATTTTAAAAAATTTTGAGGGGTTTATTTTAAGACAAAAATATTTATTTTCCATTTGTCAGTAACAATCTAATATCTGTGATCTGTAATTAGGTTCACAGCTTACCATAAAGGATGAATGATGCTTACTGAACTGCTTCATTGTCCTTATTGTGGTGAAATGACTGATTTTGTTTTACCAGCTGTGACTTTGGAAGGAAGCTGAATGACAGGGAACACGTAAAGTCCAACTGATTAACATATTTCCAGCACTTAACTATATGTGTGTCATTCAGAATTCAGCAGCAGGTCTTGCTTGATAAGCTTGTTCTTGTCTTCATGTTCTAAGGAACATTGTGCTTCTGCATGAAGTCTGTTGTACAGACAGAATCTTGAGTCCTTACTGAACCAAAATTCCCTGTGAAAAATGGCATCGCTATCGCCATGGAAGGCTCTGAATATGGGGGTAGACCAACTCCTCACAAGCACAGTGCATCTGCCTAAGGAAACAGAACATGTAGTTCTATGACTAATTTTTAATTGTAGAGAAAAAGGATAAAAGACACAAAGTTGGGAAATATGTGGTTGATTACGTGTCTTGAATCAAATGAGAACATTTTTAAAAGACAAGCCCAATTATACCTGCTTTTTGAAATATTGTATCTGCTTCTCTCACTAATACATCTATTTATCCCAATTTCCATCACTTATAGTAGAAAGTGAGTCTATGTTGTCCTTTAACTTATTGTATATGTGATCAAGGTGACTGAAAGGTTGCATGCAAAGTGTTCCGATTTTGTATGCACAGGGTGGAATAAGTTATGTCAGCAAGTTAACAAGAAGCAGCTTTTAGTCTATCTGTGAATGTGTTCTGAGTATCACAGAAGCTTCCTAGATGTTGGTAAAATTCAGTGATGTCAGAAATATAAACGAGTGTCACAAATGGCCTTAGTTTGACCTTTGATGAGCCACAGTGATGAGACAAGTGTTGTGTTTCTCTGCAGTTTGGCATCTGATAACACTGAGCCATTTTACTTTTCCTCTTTTAAGTGATACAAATTGCAGATGTTTTAATGGATTATTAATTTCAAACTGCAAAGGACTTAGTGTGCTCACAAAAAAGACTTGAATACTTGAATAGAGGGTTACATTTGCATACCTGGCCTAAAAGTTGGATTTGAATGGTATGACAGATGTGCACTTAGGAGGTGCCATCAAAGTGCTGATGTTTTCTGCCATCACCGTAAAAGGCACTCTGTGGTATCTTAGGTAAATAGATTGTAGGGAAGCTTAAATGACTGTCATGCTCCTTCCTGGAAATTATTTATGGTTACAATGCCAGAATAAGGTGATCCTGTTTTGTACTTTTATTTTGGTAGTGTTTTTCATCAAAGGGTACCAAAACCTTTACAGATTAGCATTAGGAATTAACATTCTGGACATGTTTGTCAGCCCAATATTTAGTGACTTTAAGAACAGAGGGCTACCAATTCTATGATTTTACTATGAAAACACTAAGAACAATGTAGGATCTTCTGTCAACAACACAAAATCATCAAGCTCAAGAAAACATCTGTACAGTTCCAGAATTCACGGTCACCTGTATGTGGCCACGACTCACAATTTAGTACAAGGCAAACTTGTCCACCTCCGAGACAGTGTCCAGTGAATGCTTAGTAGCTTAGTGATTCACTGGACATAACATATTCTGTGTGGTTAAAAACAGTACTTCCTCCATTAGTCATTAACCTGCAAATGAGTAAGTACATTTCCTGAATGACATCTGCTCAGCTGGTCTGTTCTTCCATGATGAAATTCCACTTGTTTCCATCATAACATCTGCAAATAATTTAAGTACCTATGTGTTGTTTTCGACTATGAATAGTGTCTCCAAACAATATGTTTTTTGTAAGCACCATTGTTACCACCATGGCAAGACTTCAAGAGCAGTGCGAATAGGGAAGACAAAACTACATGTTTCATGACCAATAACTGAGCTTTTGCAAAAGCAAATTATTTTGGTGTGAAATTCAGAATTTCATGATAAATATTCAGTAGACAGTGTTGGTATCATTCTAAAAAGAAACACATTGTACTTCTAGGCAGTACAGTAAAAAATTGCACTTATCAGAATACCAATTATCAGATTTGTTTTCCTGTCAGAGTAGTTTTCCTGCAAAATAAACACTGACAACAGACCTGGTGCTATCCTAGCCGTGAGCCCCTTTAAAAAGTTGTTTGCAGAGGTCATGCATGTAGGTTGTGTAAACTGATAAACCATTTTCATTGTATGGAAAGTTTTAACTTTCTTGTATACAGTTGATTTTTTTCATTGTACGAAGGCGGCTCTGAAAATGATGATTCCCACATGTAAATTTGATAAATTTGATTTGTTGATATCTCCAACATTCTGAATTTCTTCACTTCACGAAGAAAATTGTGTTCCTTGAGTCTTCTATAAGAAAACAGAAAAGTAATAACGTACTCATCTCAGAAAACATGACAGCCTGCAGTGAAATTAGATGACTGCATTTGTTTTGATTAGATATAGATGAACAAAAATGATCCTACTATGACAAACCTACATGGTCTCTTCTGGTTTTAAACTGTTTTCTTTCAAAGTAATTGTTAAATGTAACTACTTTGAATCGGTTTTTGAAAAATTCAAGACCACTAAGCAGATCAACACTTATTTATGTTGTATTTATGCTATTTACCTTTTTGCATTGTGAGATGTTTCCAAGCAGTGTCTTGCTGTCCGATGTATCCCTCATATAAATGAGACAGTTCATGATACAATCCAGACTATTAATGGGTATTTCTGTTTTTGAATAAGTCATATGTGATTTTTTTGTCACATCAGTAATATGTGATCCATGGAATTGAGCCCTCAAATGCAGCAAAAAAATAAGTTAATAAGGATTTATGAAATGAAAGTTTGATTTTAAGATTTTAAATAGTCTTCAGTACTTACTAAATGTTAGGTTGCTGAAGAACCCTCTGGGAGGTAATAACACAGTCTGAAATTCATGACTAGTTCTTGCTATAGGCTGGCCCACTGAAATTTAGTCCACTTAAGGTGACCAATAGGCCTTACTCTGTATGTTAACAGTAATGGTCAGAAAGGAATTATATGCCAAGTAACATGGAACCCATCAGAGTTTTAGATAACGTGGAAGAGACAATACTGTGCTAAATGTCATTTTAAAAATAACATCAGTTTTTGATAGCATTTCCAGCATGGAGACTTTGTCTCCTAAGTCATCCAAACTGATGGAAATCTGGATGGAGATCTCACAGTATGTTTACAACTTGGTACCTATAATTATGATAACCATACTTCAAAAACTCATGGTCAGCATCAGTAATCTGGGGTAAAGTGCTTAAGGAGTGTGATGGCTAGGTTAATCTTCCAATCTAAGTTGATCCTTATTGAGTCAGGCTGAATTAAAAGGGAAATATTGCGAAGCATACTGTGAGCTATACTGACTGCCAGCTTCAAAGGTATTGACATAAAAGGAGAAGGACATGAAAAGAGCAAAACTGTCAATGAAAAAGCAGCAGCAAGAAAAAATGAACAGGCATCTGAAGGACATTACATATTCCATCATCTTTTTAGCCCTAGTGGGACCAGTACTATGTTTGTTGAATATCTCTGAGAAAATTCTTGTAAACAATAAGATTCTAAATCCCAAAACCTTGTTTTTCAGAAACCCTCCTCCTACTTTGCTACATCCTGAAAAATGGTGCAGGGGATTCAACCATTTCATTTCACAGTGAGTATTATTTGTTTTAAAACTAGTTTATTCAGAAACTCACTGTTTTTCAGATGTTGAAAGCTATTCAGCAGTTCCACCTTCTCATGTAATTTGTTTCACAGCTTCTCTGAACTCCTTAGTTGGCTTACTTCTTGACTTCTCGATAGAGTTAGAGCATGTTTATAAATATAACTGATTTCCTTGATGGTTTAGCAGAGGAGTTTTGTGTCAAAGAGAAAAAGGGTTAGTGAAAATGGCTGCTGGTCAGTTTAAAATAAGAATTTAAAAGACAAGAAAGAAAAAAGTTGCCTTTTTCCACTTTACTAATATTCAGTAAATTGTATACCCAACATGCACATGAATAGGGATTGTACAAATAGTGTAACGCATTACACAGATGATACAGTTATTCTGGATGTGATATTATCAAGCACTGTGAAGTTTCTACTGTCCAGATAACTAAGTACTTTGAACACTGCTCACCAATACTGACTTTTCAAGATAGATTTGAAAACCTGTAGATTTCCATTTTTAATCTTTTGTGTATCAGTGTATCTCCAGTTTCTTGTGGAGTAGTACAATATCTGTACCTAACAGTTTTTTCAGTCAGTTTTGTAATAGTATCTTCCCATTTTAGAATAAGCTAAGAATGGAAAGATTAATGCAACTTTTATAAACAATTTTTTAAAAAAATATTACAGATTATCATGCTGATGTTTAAATTGGCCAGGAAGGTTAGGCAAAAATATTTGGCTGGCTGTAAAAAGCCATTTTTATCATTACTGCAGTGTGACCCAGGATCTCTTCCAGTCTAAGTAGTAGAAGTACATCACTTTAAAGCAGGTTGAAATAAGTTCTGTTTCTCCATAATGCATGTCCTTTTTTACTCATCAGTGTACACTGTAATCTGTGGTATCAGTGCTTAACTACAAAAGTCACTGTTTTGTGGATGAATTCCATTCTGTTATAGGAAACCATTCTTTTTACAGTATTTATGGACAGTACCCTATATTTTGGGAACTCTGGCACCAGTGGGTCTTCCTCTAGAAGTCTCAGCTGAGACTGAGAATCGTATAAAAAATTAAATTTAACATTTGTTCAGTCCTTCAGTTCGACGTGTATGGTTTTTAATCTTGTCCTTTCAATTTTCGATATTTTCTGATTGTTTATTTGTTTTTAATTACTTTTGCTTAATTACTTCCTCTCACTAGCAACATCTGCAAGTTTACAGATCTTTTAATTTTTTACACTAACACACACATGAAGTAAGGAAGCATATTCATATGCAATCTCTTAACATGAAGAGATGCAGCAATTGTAATACAACCACAGATCTTTTAGCTGTTACTGACAATTGGCTCATTTATGTGCATTAGTTATATATTTGATGATGCCTGCCTTGTGACAGCTTAGTTATGATAAATTAAAAGCAATGGTTGTATAAATTCTATACTGCCGTTTATCCATATGTTGGTACCTTGTCTGATGTTTCTGTCACCCTTGTGATGAGTGCTTAGCTTTAGAATAATTTCATTATCTACCTCCTTCCGGATGGCTAACATCATTTGCATAACAAGCTTATCTGGTTCAAGTTGCGGGCCAGACCTTGTACTGACAAAAAACAAGCATTCATCTGTTCCTAAGCATATTTCTGACTTCAGTTTTATTGACACAATTATTTTATCTATGCCAAGATTGCCAAACCTGGACACTGTTACCTTCCCCCTCCCCCTGTTGTCATTTCTTGAAATGCCAGAATGTTTTTCACTGTTTGAAGAAGCATTTTACTTACAAATGTTTTCTCCTGTACTGGAGCGATTTGCAACATGACTGAGCTGGAAGTTTGAGTTTACTTTCATGGTTAACTCCTTGAACTGTTAAAGCAATATATTATATTTCAAAAGTTAAGACTGTTTTTGAAGTTTTTAGCTGTGATTCTGCTGTTCCAAGAAAGATGTTATTGCGGCAGGATAATTATTTGAGATACATACTTACAAAGTCTGAAGGTAGAGCAGGTCAAGGTAGTTAATAGCTCAGTGAATTTATTTTTGTATTTCCAGTATTGTCGAGCTTGACTCAAGAAGAGGACTGTAATGTGTGTAGCTAAGATTTTGTTTTAAAAAATTGAGAAGATACAACTTCAGCCAAGCCATATTTGGCAGCTCAATTTGTATGTGGTATCTACTGAGACACACACAGCACGTTACATAGGTTTAAAAACGTCAGTAAAGTTCTGTGTATGCCTATTTATCTGTACTAATGTCATTGTCCATGAAGAACTTGGCTGCTCCACTTATAATGTGAGAAAGAATTAATTATCTGTTTTTTCTTAAATACTTATCAATAGAGATTACCATTTCTATAAGGCTGAGTAAATAACCACATCAGTTATTGGAGGATTGGCTCCTACAAATGGTAGACTTTTACCTATGTTCCTTTCTCTGTTCAAATAAAATATCACTTTTGAAGAGTACATTCTGTCTATAAATGTTTAAGTAGTTATTTTTTTGATGGCTACAGTGTAGGTATTACTGTTCTCTCAAGATTAAAATGTTTACCACCATTTGAGACAAAAAGTGATTCAGAATTCATTCATTAAATAATATAAACTTTATGATGAAATGAATTTTTCAAAAGTCACTAAAATTAGCCAGTGTCCACAAATAATATTCTCAGCAGTTTAAATCTTGACTGATCTCTAGGGATAGATAGAAGAGTTCATATAGTCTTGGAGCAGGAGGATACAACAACCTTTGTTTACAGTACACCACAAAATGGTAATCTTAATTAAAATGAGCAATGGTATCTCCAGAGACGGACATTCTCCTTTTAAATTTATTTAACTAATGATGAGCTATTATGGTTCTTTGAATCAGTCTTTCATGAACTGCAAGGACTTCAAGAATTAAGGAATTCAGGAAGTAGTAAAGTCACAATGTGAAATTACAGGATTTATGATCATTATTTATGATCAGAAAGTAAAGTTTATTTCAGCAGTGATACTGTAAATACAATACAAATTCAATTTTCAGCCTCAATATCCTTAATTTTTGCACTCATTTTTAAAAAGCCTTACAAGCTGCATTTCATATTGTTGAGTTTACATCAGAGTAATCCAGCTAACAAATCATATAGATTATACAGTTTGTAAGTGCTCTGAATGTGTATCAATTTTTTTCACAATCTAAGCAGTTGTTTAGTGACATTCTGTTTCTATTACGTAAAGACAATTTTACTGTTTCTGTCACTGAGAGCACGATATGTGGTTGACATAATTCCTTAATTTCATAGTGTTAGAAAGACCAAGAGGTTTGCAAATGAGAGAAAGATGCAAATTGCTATATTGTAAGGTTGCCACCAAATCTGTAAATTTTCCATTTTATTCATGACTATAGACTTTGAGAATCCATATAAAGATTCATTTGAAATGCTAAATTGTAGTACCTGACAAAAGAACTCCACTACTTTTGGGTATTGAATGAGACATTTTTATACAGATGAATGGTCATATATAACGAATACAATTATTTTTTGCTTTTTAATGAGCAGTTTTAGGAAAAAGCCCCAATTTTACATAGAAGTAAGAAATTCCCATGGAAGTTTGAAGCCCAGACTCTGTAAAGAATCATGCTAGATCACATGAATATCATAGCATCTAGATCTTTCTCTCTGTAGACTGCTGAGTTCCTTATAATTAGCACTGAGCAGTTGTTGTTCTTGTTTTCTTTCATTTGTTTGTTCATTGGCTTGCTATTCCCACCTGTAAAAAACCAACCAACCAAAACAAACAAACAAATGAGAAAAATCCAACAGTTTACTTACTAAGGATAGTGTAGGAAGAAAGATGTGTATCTGTGCTAGAGTAACAAGTCTAGTTGGGGAACATTAGCAATTTTAGAAATAGCATGCTACAGAAGAGATTGTAGAATCAACGACAGTTGTGAAATAGTTGTCTGATGAGACACTTTCCTTACTCCCTTCTTTAAGCTTCTGTTGTAAATAAGTGTCAAAATCCTGCTTGTGTTTTATAGCTGAGCAACATCTCAGAATCTGCATTTAGTGTCAAACCTGTCAATCTTTTGTCTAGCTTTTCTGTAAGGATTGTGCTTGCATCCAGTGTCCTCTTCCCATGATCTCAAAGTTTCTGTCCACTTCTTTGGTAGAAGCTCATTTTTCAACTACTCATTTGTTGTCATTTGTCTATGATCCTGGAAAAAACAACAACAACAAAACAAAACAAAACAAAACAAAAAACAAACAAACAAACAAACAAAACAACAACCAAACAAAAAAACCCACCACCACCGTTGCCATTTCTTATTGCCTCTGATTGGTACTTTCTACCATATTCCCTTCTGAAAATGTTTAGAACTTTTAGCCCCAATTTAAACATAAACTACTCCAGTTTTGCTTCTTGACTGATTCCAGTGAGAAAGAGAAGTAGAATGTGTCTGTGCTAATTTTGTAGTAGTTTGCTTTTAGGGGTGAACTTATCTCTTCCAGTTAAACTTGTCTAGTTGTCAAAGAAAGAGTTTCATATATGTTTTAGACAATCCACATTTGTTTGGAATGTGTTTTTCATGATATGAAAGGCAAAAGTGTGGAAACATGATAAGCAGTAAGAATTTGACTTGCTAAAAAACACAAAACAAATAATATTCCCGTTTGACTGATAATAGTTTCTTCACATTGGACTAACTAAGCAGCAGGAGAATAGTAACGCCTCATTCCTCTCAGCTGTACTTGCATAATGACGAGTAAAGTTTAATTCCTAGTTCTGCAGCTGGAGAAAAAGGATGTCTTGCTCAAGGGCACCCAGCAATCAAAAGCAGAGCTGGGCATGGAGCAGTTCAGTGTACTGATAGATGAAGGCAAGCTTCAGGGAGTAAAGATACGTCAGCTGTTGTCTTGCAGGCCATGGCATCCAGATCAGGTAGGGCACACAGGGGTGGTAAGAATGTTGCCCTTGCCTGTGGACCCCCAACTAGTAGAACTAATCTGGTCTGGTCTGCCCAGGTGATTACTAGCTAGCTCATGTGGAGGCACATCGGTGTGGCCACAGTTGGAGTTTCCACCTATGGAGAAGAGGGCATCAAACAGTCAGTTTAATGATGTGTAAGTAAGAAGACGTTTCTCAACTCCTCTGTGATTGACATAGTGTATCTATGGTTGCTATTTTAGGGGCTGTCCTTATTTACTGGCAAACAGGAAAGATTGCACAGAATGCTTTGTGTCTGTTCTTTTCTTCTTTCTGCTATGATAGGGGATGTAACAGAAATATGCTGTCAGCACCTCGAGTATGCTTTCTGTATCTTCTAGCTTCTATATGCTCCATCTGCCTCAAATCAGTTGCATGCTGTCATTACAAAAGGAGATTTGACCTAAGGAAGAATGTTTGGTATAAAATGCAAAATGTACTGTTTGTAATAAAAAAGCTTCAATTGTAAAAGTTTTTTTGTGCACCCAGGTAGGCAAAGACAGCTCAAAGACAGAGTAGGCTCATTCCTAGTAAAAGACTTGAAAAACCCTGATTTAACTGTACAGTAGATAAATACATTTGAACATTTGTGATGTGCTTGCTAGAATTGTTCTCAGGGAATTCCGGGTGTTACTAGTAAGGTTTCAACTAGAGCAAAGTTGGACCCATTACAAGAACTGAGAGAGGTGCCGCTGCACAGTTTCCCATTGTTCCCGAATCACCTTTATGAGCCAGAACAAACTGCCATGTCTACTCAGCCCAAAGGAGGCTGGGAAACCTGTTGGTGTAGTTGAATCTGTAGAGGAGAGAGAAATCTATTTGCTACACTTGATTTTACAATTTCAGAGTTGAGTGAATCTTTCATAGGTTTCAAGAATGTGTTCTAAATTACACTCTATGGTGCTTCATGTTAAAAATGAAATGGAAAGAAGATTTGTTTAGAAAACAGGTGCTGGTGACATTTCAGTATTAAGTGTTGGCCTCATTGCTAGGTAAGATTAGTTATTTATGACATTTGCTACCAAAAAGCAGATCAATAAAGATATAAACATGTTCTGAGCATCAGAATTTATATTATGCATGTGGTAATTGACTAGTTTGTCATAAATTCAGTCTTTCATCCTAGCAGCAGAAGGAAGAGTAAAATCCTTGTTATTTATCATGGTATGCTCATTCAAGACAGGAGATCTGTTTAGCTTATAACATATCCCCAGAGCCAGCATTTCGTTTTTTCCAGAGAGGTAGCTATATATAGTTCTGGAGATAAGGTTATTTGTATCCTGTGTGCCCTGCTGAATTAGGATCAAAACCAGAAATGCTGTTGGCAGAACTGTCACAGGTTTTTAGATCATTTTTTGCAAACGAGTGACCTGCAGCAGTGGGGGATGGGCAGACCCATTCCTAGGAGGCTTCGGGGCAGCAGGCGCATCCCTTCATCATTCAGAATGTTGCACAGGCGATGGCTGCTCTCCTCCACCTCTCCCCTGCATGTGACTGCTACAGCTGCGTATGGTACAGAGACAGGAGGCACAGTCAGTGTACTGGATAGGAGCTGAGCATTTTAGTCAGTTAAAAACAACCAGGGTGATATTGGCTTGATCTGCAAAGTTCTTATGCTGTAAAGATTATTATTATTTTCTTTAGAGATGCTGAGGTTTTGAGTTCTCTTCTTTTGTCTCCGTTCCTAGAAAGGATTAAGCGTGTCTAAGGAGACTAATTTTGAATATAATGCACCATCATAGCAATGAGTGCATGCTACAGTATCCCCAAGTACTCATCTTTATGACAGTAAATAGCTTCAGACGTTAGAAGTGTATACAAATAAAACATTTGATAAATAGTACTGGAGAATGAGGTCTCTTGTGTACATAGATAAGAGCATGTTTTATCACACCAACATGCCATTGTTTAATTTTACATGAGCAGCACTGTTCAGACATAACATGACATTTATGTCTATGCATTTTCTCTAGGAGGGAGGCTGCATACAACAGGTAGCAAAACCAAACACATCAGTAAGTCCTCAGAAATAATGTGATCTACTTGAATAGTAATTTAATAGCAGTCAGCAGTCAATACAGTGGTAGCAGTAATCCTCAAATAATTGTCATTTTTCTCTGCTTAAATATTCAGTACTTATTACAGATGTTCAAGCTTTATTGATAGTTTTTGTCTTGTTTTACTCCATACACGAGAGTTCATGGAGAAGCCCTTACCCACAATCACTTCTGGTCATTTCCTCTACTGACTCAGCTCTGGTTTATTTGTCCAAATTCTGTCCTGGGAAAAGCTCCATGTTAACAATAACCACTTTGACTAGAATTCATTTTCTGAATGTTCTTTTTAATACGGTTTAACTGAACCTGTTTTATTATGAACTTAATTAGGAAGTCCCATAGTGTGAAGGGAATCAGTATGTATTCGCACCACATTTGTCATCCATGCACAGTGTAAGACACATTTACTGTCCTTTTATGGTGCAAAGGCAAAGAAATACATATCTTGAATATAGAGGGTGGAAGTGGTCAATGAATAAAACTCCTTTCCTGCATGTTGCTACTGGAAAAGCCACTGTCAAGAACCACTATACCACCCAGCCCAACTTCTGAAATTTGGCATTGCAGTGATTAGACAATATCTTTTAAAGGATAAAACAAATTTATTCTTGGATAGGTATCACATAATGAGCAACTTCTTCAAAAACAATATTTTTTTTAACAACAACAACAACAACAACAAAAACAGCCAAAAAAATTCCATAGGGAAGAAAGTGAAAAATTTCTGCCTCTTTATCACTCTCATAAGTTGCTTGGTTTGGAACATCTTTAGGAAAGTGAAAAGACTGGAAAGTTTCTTACTTAGTGTCTGCTCATCTGGTTTTCTAGGCAGGAATGCAACCTATTTTGTGTTATTGTCTTGATTTCATTAATCTTCTACTGTGGAACAACCTTCTAATGGGAAAACACAGGAAAGGAAAAAATAAAAGCTTAGAACCTAGCAACCTTCTTTTTCCCATATAGAGAGAGGATCACAAAAATATGACGTAATTCATTCTGCTTTTTCCTTTGGGAAATGTCTTCTCTAGATTCCCAGCTAACCCACCTCTGGGGACACCTGATAACTGTTTTATCTGTATTTGGTAGGAGAGGATCTCATCACCTCAGGAAGACCTGAAGTCCTGTTCAAGACCTTTGAAAGCTTCCTCACTGATAGGCAGCAAAGAGAGCAGCAGGTACTTGTGCAAGCAGTGAAGCACTTGGAAGGCAGAAGAGAGTGGCAGAGAGCTATGTGAGGAGCAAATCATGGTGGGAGGAGTGTGGCAGAGGGACAGAGCCAGAAGAGTGGCAAAGAGAAGCTTGTCAAACCAATTGCTGAACAGATTGGAGGCTTTCTCTCTTTTGCCCAGAGGCTGTGTGTTCCCTGCCTAATACAAATATGATACACAGTCATCATTTCTTCCAAATAACATATTCACCTTCTGTGCACATTGATGATAAACAGTGACTAGATGTCTTGCTGGCTCTTTGGCTCATGAGACAAAACAAGTGTCAGCAAGCCACTGCTAGCAATTGAGAAATCTTCAGAAAATGTAGTATTTTTAAAATGTAAAAATTGAAGGAAGCAGTATGCTAGAGAACAATTATAAAGTAACTGAGCTATAAGAGTTGTAGCTTCTTGCATTCCTCATGAAGAAAATATTTGTGGCCAAATGAATCATAATGTATCTGATTGAAAGGAATATTTTTAAAAACCCTTCTGCTGCTGCTCTACTACTGCTTTGGCTGGAGTAATGAATGACATTAGTAATTGTTTTCTGTTTCAAAGCACACAGGAGATTTAGACCACCATTGCATTTCTTAAGAAATCTATTTCTTTCCATTTATTCATTAGTAAATATTAGCTCATGAATGCTGATAAAATTGCTCCCCTTTCAGTCATCTGATTTGCTACTTGCAAAATGGCAATTTACATTGTTGAGATATAGCAATTCCAACAATGTTATCATCCAAGTGCAAGCAGCTAGTGAATTTTTAGAGGCTGTTTCAGACAGGCCTGCATGTATGGGAGTCTGCTTTTGTCCCTTGTTAATAAATGCTTCATCTTTGCCTGTAATTGTGGCAGAATGGAAATGGTGCTTAGGAGCCTGGCTGTGAGATTGCAGCAAATGGCTGCAACCTATGTTTAATGTAGTGACACTAATGAATTCTGAAAATTAATTTTCAGCTAAGAAAGCATGATGGAAGATACTAGAATTTCAAATTAGGTAATGAATTAACTTTCATCAGGACCAACAACATGTACAGTGTTTGTTTCTTTTGCAATCTCTTTGTACTAGCACTTCAGATTATTTTAGATCCAAAAAATTGCAAACCACATCTGATCATATTTTCATCATACCTTATGTGAAACTCATATTATAGTATTTTCCATTTTTAATGTAATTTTCTATTCAATTTGCTCCATGTGAGGCAATCTTGCCATGTAAGTTTTATCATGTATAATTTCCATGGCCCATACAAATTGACTTAAATTGCAGGTGCACCACATTTTTTTGTTTTATATATAATTGCAACATGTTTGATGTTGAACAACTAGCTTAGGCATTTTCAAAATTGGTCTTAAATGAATTCATCAGGTTCAGATGAATACCTGAAGATACTGCAGTTTTTCTCCTTTCCTTAGAAGCAAATCCTTCAGTGATGTTATTTCTTAATATTTACACGCACAATGCACACTGCAATTTCTTTTGGCCATGATGAATAATAATATTTTCTGGTAAATGACATTATAAAAGCTGCTCAGTTACTGTACTCTTCCTCTTAAATGTTAATAATGCTCGATTTCAAAGTTATATATCATTTCTTGATTTCTTTTTTCTGTACTTTATGTGGAATATGTTTCTTAATTGAATGTACCGATTAGTTATGACAACTGTGAATGCAAGCACCCATGTACCCATGTGATTAATTTTTTCACATAGTTCTGTTTCAGGGTGTATGCAGGTAGAAAGTGCTGTAATAAGTCACCTTCATGAAGGCTTTAACATCGTAACGATCAATATGCTATCCTGCATGAATGTTTTCTGTAGTAAATTGATTCCAGTGTAGACGATCCCTTGCGGAATACCTGCAGCGAGCCTGATGTTCCCTTTTTCACCAGCTCATAGGTGGTGGCCCAAGAATAGTTAGATGTTAGTTACTACCTCTTTGCTTTGTTGTGGCATTCCAATGAGCATCAGAGAGGGCCTACTTTTTCTGATGAAGGCACAAGCTTTGCACAATAGAAAGTATACTCTGAGCTTGGAATGGAGACTTTGATCACAGAATCACAGGGATGTGTCTTTTGTGTTACTTGCTCAGTCATCTTATAAATTCATGAAGTTTCACTTGCGTTTCAAGTGAATTCCTAAATGGCCACAGATTGCAAAAATATCCTGCTACCAGAAAATAAAAGCTGCATGTAGATGAAACAACATATAAAAAATAGTTGCAGAAGACCACACGCATGCAAGACAACTAGTCAACAGGGACATGGCAAGAATATGCAACAGAAGGAAAGATAATCAATCGCTCATGTAGTCTTCAAGATGTTCTCGCTGACAGAACTTACCTGTACTCATTAAAAACGTGCCAGACTCAGAGAGCTAGGATTTCAGGCACATAATGCAGAAACTAAGAACTTATTTCCCTAAAATGTTTCCCTTCCTCTCGAAAAACTTCTACGAATGCAGTATCTTGGATATTTGGATGTTTCATGAAGGGTCCTTCTATATGGAAAAAATTCTCTCTTGAAACTTCTGGATCTTGTCCATAGGGTATCTTTGGAGGCGCATTGGACCAGAGCTCAGAGCAGAAGTTATTGTAATAACTGCATAACACAGGGTAGAAGATTTTATATTAGCATTTCTGGTGAATGCACGGTATTCTATGTGGAACCATGTAACTTCATAAGGAGATTTCATTCCATCTCAAATATTGTTACTATCGAAAAGTAACTACAGCCATGTCTTCCCTTGAATTCAATTATATTACTGTAATATTTCAGATGTATTCAAATGAAATGGGAGTATTTATATATTAGCAATATAACATACATGATGTGAATTTCTAGCTACTGCTAGTAAAAATCAAGAGCCTGTGAGCTTTTCAGGCTGACCTATGCATGTCAAATACTTGCCATTAAGTCATGATTTTTGTGTTGTTTTATATCTTCTTTTCTTCTGCCTATCTGATTAATGGTATCTTCCTTTTCAGATGCTTTTTTTGTTTTTCATAGGAAGTACATAAATATAACCAGGGTTGGCATGGACTGTATTGTCTGTGTGGGTGTACTGACTTTCAGAAACCATGGATAACAGCAGGAAGAGTGTGTGGTGGGGATGTCTGAACCTGTTAAAGGCCAGTGATGGATCTTTCTTCATGGGAGGACAGGAGTTGTATTTATAGCCTTGTACTCTGAAGGATGGAGATAAAGCAGGTGTTGTTGGTAGTCTTTCTATCAGGAGGCCTTAGTTCTGTCTGACAGCAAAACCCAGCAAAACAGTTAAACTGGCAGCAGATTTTAGAGACTGTCTTTTCTGGACTAGATGTAGCAAGAAGAGACTGAGAAAATGGTTTTCAGGGAACTAAAATATTAAAGTTATGTCCAAAGATACTTCAGGATCATTTTAAGACCTGACTTAGACTTCAGTAAAGTATTTGAGGTGAGGCTAAATTTTATTCATTTTCTGATGTATTTGATAATATTTAAAATCAATTAATGTGCATATATTAGATATTATCATTTTTTTAAATAATTGCATTGATACTTCTAGAATATCAGTTGTTCTAAAAGGCATTAAAGTTTCATTGAATTTTGGGGTGAAAATATAACACTTATTTGTTATATTTGGCCCTGATAAGGAAGTACTTCAGATGTGACAATAGTAGCAAATATGAAATGTAATTGTGAAGTATATAATATGAATGCAACTCATCATTTAAACTCAACTTAGACTAAGATTCACTGGAATGATAGCTGTTGTGTCAGACATGCATACTGAATTGCAGGTTTTCTTTTTCACATTCTCAATTGCTATAAATGTTTTTTTATGTAACTGAGATGAAGAGAATGTAACTTTAAAGAAGAATTGAAGGGTACTTTAAAGCAATCTGATCATTTTTCTGTTTGGACTGTATTATTTAAACTTTACAGAAGAGAATTATAGTTTAATCATGACCTCCTCAGTTTTAAATCTTGATGATAGAGATTAACATTAAACTTTATGCTAATCTAATAGGATGCACCTCTCTACTAATTACTTGATCACCTGTTTCTATCACAGACTGAACCTTGGTACCCTGACTTAGCATTTAAATCTGACGCTCATTTCTGTTCCATTCTGAATTACGAAAGTTTGCTGAATTTTCTATGATTCTTATGCTAAAAACTTAGCATCACAGTATAGGAGCTCTATCTGAAATATTTATTTTAAACACAGAATAAAGCTTATAACGTATTGTTTGAACTATTGGTGTATTGCAAGTTTCACTTTAGATTTTATTAAGCTATGTCCTGAAGTTCTTGGTAAAAACTCTCACTGGAAAGTAGGTAGAAAATTGAAGTGAATGAATTATTGTCTATTCATCTTACGTTATGTTTGATGTCTACTAACTGTACAGCAATTACAAGATACAATGTCATTTTTTTCATAGTAAGCTAGTTACAGTTTTCCAAAAAAAAGACTGAAATAATTTAAGATTCATAACCTTTATAACTAATACAGTGTTAGGATGAATTTACTTAGTTAAGTATTAATATCACTTTTATTCCATAGTAGAAGAAAATTTTCTCTGCATACCAAGGAATTCCAATGTGTGGAAAAAACAAACTGTGCAATAACAACCATGCAGTAAGCCAACTCAAATCACGCTGTAGTGAAATAATGTAATTGCATGAGACCACTATTTCTCTGTTGCAGGTGTCTTATCAAGGATTTCGAGAAACGTCCTACAGTCACCCACCTTTTGGAGCATCCATTTATTAAACAAGTGCATGGTAAAGATATGTCCCTGCAAAAACAGCTGGCTGAGCTTATCCAAGAACAGCAGCGACTAGGCTCTGTAGCAAAAACAAGGTACTGTACAACACATATGCAGCAGCCTTCCTTCCCAAACAGACATTTACTGTTTCAAATGATCATATTGATGCATTGACTAGCAATATCATTAGCGATAGGTGAGGCATGCCATGTGATTGCAAGAAATATTCTTTCATATTGATAGATTTTAAGGCAACAAACTGAATTAAAAATACAAACTCTTTTTAACCTTCTTTCTCCTCCTGAACTCTTATTTTATATGTATTTGCACCTGACTTAATCTCAGAGATCCTAGAAGTTCCAGAATGTTCTGGTCTATGGCAGCATCTGTTGGCATGAATAAACTTGTATTTTGGTACAGATTCTTTAGAAATACAACAGTGAACAATGAAGTTGCTGTTAGAAAAGATTAAGAGTGGATTTCCTTTTGATTAGATATTTATGCTAAGTAGGTTATTCAGTACTTAAAATATTGTTTTGTTTGTAGTTTCATAACAAACTGCTATTTTTCATTCAGCCTAGCAATTAATTTAACTATGTTAAAAAAACAATGAATATGACATTTTTGTTTGTTTGTTTGTGGTTATATTTTGTTTGTTTTTACTTTTGAGGCTGATAATATATGTCCTAGTTTAGTTGTTGTCCAGAGGGTGGCAGGATTTCACTGTTTCAAAAAAGGAATTAAATGCAAATGAGCACACCTTCCCAAGCTCAGCAATCATTCTGCAATATGAAATTTGTCTACCATGAGATAAGCTCTGGCCCATTATTATAAACAAACACATACTAATGTTGATGGAGAATATTAAATGTCATAATTCATAAGTCACAAACATGTATATACTTATATGTGATTAGACTCTGTAGCTTAAATGCTAAAAGCACAAACAAAAAATGTGCAAGTTAAAATAACAGAATAGCTGTAAGTACAGTTTCAAGGTGAAGCTGACTTCTTTTCCTCCTCCCCCTCAAAAAAGTGTATCAGAGACTGTGTAAAGGTGCTATGCCAGCATTCATTCTAAGTTCCTGCCTTGTCTTTCCCCCTGAGCAGGCCTTCCCCATGTAACACCTCACAGATCAGGTTACATACTGCTGTGGCTTGGATGGCACAAGAAGGTATTGGAGTTCTCCCAGCTGTTGACCCAATAAAAGATACAGTGTGTAAATGAAATACACTCAGAAGTGTATTTCAACAAATTACTATGGTATCCGGCTGCACAATGTGGGATGAGAAAGAGTCCAACCCAGCATTTATTTCAAGTCTGCCCATAAACTAGTCATGTAGCTCACAGACAACTTATTTCCCATCACTAAGTGAGAATTTCATCTTCATGAGCTCTGATATAGTCTCTCCCCTTCTCTTAAATCTCTACTCTCAGCATACTTTGTCCCCACCACGTTCTTTCCTGGTCTTTCATTTTGCTTTTCACCGTGCCTCTGAATTTAGACTCCATCTGCCTCTGCTGATGAATACTAAGAGGCAGATGGAAAATCTGGTTGCTAGAGAAATCTTTTACCTTCACTTTGAAGCCAGTAGATTGTAGAACTATTATTAAAGAATCATAGAATTACAGAATGGTTAAGGTTGGAAGGAACCTCTGGATTCAACCCCTGCTCAAGCAGGGATGCAAAGACAGGGAGGGTGCCCAGCATTGTGTCCAGTCTGTTTTTGAAGATCACCAAGAATAGAGACTGCACAACTTCTCTGGGAAGCCTGTGCCAGTACTTGGTCATCCTAATAGTAGAACAGTGCTTCCTGATGTTCACCTGGATCCTCTTGTGTTTCAGGTTTTCATTGCCCCTTGCTCTGCCCCTGGGCACCACTGAAAAGTCTGGCTCCATCTTCTTTCTACCCTCCCTTCAGGTATTTGTATTCATGAATGAAGTTCGCAGATAGCCTCCCTTAGGCTGAAAAGTCCCAGCTTTCTTAGCCTTCCCTAACAGGACAAAATAGAATGTCTTTCTGGTTTTTTTTTTGGATCACTGTGACTTTATGCTACAGCTCTAAAGCTCTATTGCTAGCTCCTTACTTTTTTTTTTTTTTTTAAGTACTGGCCCACTTTGATCAAGACAGAGAGCAGGCTCAGTGAGGACAAAAATTTAGTAAGCTACAGCATTGAAATATACAACATATTGTTCTGAATGGTGAATAACTGTTTTTTCCCACTATTTGTAACTCGATCAAACTGGGGCAAAATTTAGTAAGACTAGAAAAACATATCCATGCAAAAGACCAAGTCTGTGTTCCAAAAAGTGGGGCATTAGCTGTTTTGCAGAATCCAAAAACATTTCCTAAGGTAAAAATTAACACTTTTTTTTCTGTATTCTAAGGAGCAATTTAGTAGATAAAGAATAAATTTTAAATTAGGATTTTGAAGACTAGAAGCATCTGAAATCTGTTTCTTATGTTAACAAGCACTGGACTTCTATAATTCTACCTGCCTTGTTGCTGAATGTTCCTGTTGTAAAGCCCTACACTCAACTGCAGGTCTGAAAATAGCAGTTTTATACTCCCAGAAGTAGGAAAGTTCTAAATTTTAAGTAGGTACTTGCTACCAGCCAGTTAATGTTGGGCTATAAACAAAAGATTATTACAAGAGAATCAACCACCATCTAATTATAATATTCCCCAGAGGCATATGCACAGTCATCTCATAATCTCTGTAATAGAAAGATTTATCCTCTAGGAAAAATGGTAGCAGTGAAAAGCCTTAAAAATTCTGTAGTGCTTTTATAAAATAGTTTTCAGTGCAGAATCTGACATACAGAAGAACACATGACCAGGTGGTGCTTTAAAAAAGTTTACTGGCAATCATTTCTGGTGATCTGAAGAGGTGATCAGAGTGTATAATCACCACTTCAAAGTAAAAAGGCCATTTAAAACCCAGGCTGAGTAAAACCTTTCTATTATACCACTGGGTATATGTGCATGCTCTTTTTCTGTTTATTGGTGTACCCATGACAGGTTGAGTAAAATGTGCATTAATTCCCTAGTGCTGAGAGATAAAGAAAAGTAGATGCCTTTTTTAGAAGCGTAGCAACACTACAGATCAGTTATTTAAAAGATGAGTTAAAGAATATTTTCTTCTATTTATACAGCCATAGATCTCACAGAGTGCATGCTGAAAATTTCCAGAAACTAGAAAATCATCAGGACGCTGATGTTAACAGCACTTCTACTGTGAGGGAAGTCAGGGGGTCAGCAGTGATGACAGCTGATGAGGAGGTGTCTGGGTTTCGTCTCACATGAAAGTCTTCCAACATCAGAGCGCTCTATATCTTTTGATGCTTTACTGACTCAGCACTTGTGGTGCTTTTAAAAATTTATTTATAGGATTCTCTTTCCAGTTGAACCATCCCAGTTATGTCTATTTTGGGACATCACTTAAGATCACTGTGCAGGGAGCAAGACTGGAGGCTAGAAATTCAGTATTACTGATTTAAGAGATCATGAAGGACTATGCTTGACTATAATTCATGTTATTTTTCCACAGTCTGTGAAGGGGATGGGGGCAGGGATATTGAGGGAAAAAATACCAATGAGTACTAGATGAAATCAGGAGAATGAAAATGTAGCCTATGATGTGGTTAGACCAGATGTGCCGAGCTGATTTAACAGCTCCTTACCACTGACAGGAGTGGTTCTCCTCATATTCTGTCTTTGACTTACTTCTTCAGCTTTGCTTTCAGCTGGGCAGTACCACTCCCTGCCTAATCTGGGCTCTGGTATTCACACAATTCTTTGGTGAGTCTCCCTGGTTTGGTGTAGTAAACTCTCAGAAAACATCACTTGCATTATTGATCTGCTAGTATAGGGAGCTTGTTAAGCTTGGGAAGGGGAGGTAGCTCATGACAGGTATAAAAGAGACCAAATCTTTCAGTTAAATAGGTGTGATCCACCTTTTCTAACCACACCATTATCTGTGAGAAAAGGTTTGAGCGGATAGGGAATATAATTACTTTTCCCTTGCCAAGTGATGTTCGTGTTCAGGCTGTTTAAGTGGCAGTTACTTTTGTGGCATTGCCACACTATATGCAAAGGCCTGGTTTGCAATAAGTGTGCAACTGGATCTAATCTGAGCATCCAGTCAGTTTACTAGCTTTGACATATTTATTCTTAATTATATTAATAGAAGTATAATAATTCATTTGAATTTTTTCACAACACACTACTAGAGAAAAATAGCCTCTAAAAGCACTTTTTCAAAATTTCTTATTAACTATTTAAAACAATATGTGCATAAAGATCTAAATCGGCACCTTAACACAAGATCCAGCTAATGCAGTGAAAGGTGCTACAAAATTATCTCTAAGCCACTTTCCAGCTTCCAGAAAAGTCTGGTCAGGTTTATTTCCCAATCCACGGTGTACTGGCATCAGAGTGCTGGTAGGATGTTTTAGTCTGAGCCCTGAGTGATTATACTTACCAGGAACCTTTAGGATGTATTGAGTGCGTCATAGCTCTGTTTTAATCTCATTTGAATCTCTCCTAGCACAGACGTGCTCATTTTGGCCTAGAATGTCCTATATAAGGGTAGTAGTTAATGTTAAAGAGGCAATTTCGTCTGCTCTAAGGAAACCTTTATCAGCACTGTGAATTTACTTCCCATTGGTATATGACACTGTAGCTTAAGATCTGTTATGAAATGCATTAGTGATTGTAACTTGAGTCCACAAATGGGCTCAGGTCATTGTCAAGTCCTACTTTCCAGCAGTTGTTGAGCTTGTCTAATGTCCCAGGGAGTTGGCTGAGTTCATAAAATGAGCAGAGAAAGCCAACCTGGCGAAACCAAAGAAAATCAAGTCTGCTTTTCTTCTGGTTTGGTGAGTCTGTTTGGCTCACTGAGGGTTTGTAGAAGTGGTGAAGCTGGTGCAAGACAGCAAGGAAAACTGCAGCACTCAGAAAGAGGAGTTGCCAAAAATTCTTTGGCAAAGAGTTTTAGATCACAGCTCACATTTCTCATCAGTGTTCTAAGGGTATGATGGAGAGATGTGGGGAGCTGTTCTAGCAGTTCACTGTTACTGAAAAGGAAAGAACTGGTTTCTTCTATTTTATTGCAACTCCAGGAACAACCTCCTGATGCTCTCTTCATTTCAGCTCCAATGGTTGTCAAAACCTCCTGGATCAGAGCTTCTATAGTAGAACAGAAAACTAAGCCAGCAGAAATACACAGGTGATTTTCTACTGTGTTAGTGACTGCAGAGAGGGGTTCCTCAGCTAATTTAGTGGAAGTAGAAGAGGAATTATCTCATACGACCAGAAATAAGGGATGAGAGAGGTAGAAAGAAGCTGACACCATTCAGCAGAATTGTCTGGAATGACTTTTGGAGTCACAGCCTGAAACTTGTCCTTAATTCAGTTTCTTTCATACTTAATTATAAACTTCATTGAGCACAGAATAGTTAAGCTTAAATTTGGCACAGATCTTCATACAGTAGAACTAGAGGGTCTCTTTGCAGAGCACAGAATATCCTGCTAAATGTACAAGTTTGTTGCCATCACCAGGTTTTGGGTTTTTTTTCTGATAAAATGTTTTGCCATATCCCTTTGCCATTAGGTAACTTTCTAGAGAGTTTCACACTCTATTGCATTTAGGTGGGAAATTAATAATTAAAAAAATATATGCTAGTGTAAGGTATAGCTTTTTTAAATAAAAAATGGCACTGACACTTGCTCCTGCTATTTTAATGAAAAAGATTTTTTGAAATTTTTCCACCAGCTATATTTTTCCCTGAACTATTCTTATCAGTGAGATGCGGATATGTCCTATTTCTGTGAAAGCAGGCACTGTATTTCAGAAAATCAAGTAAGGATGCGCTTCTTCCATGCACATAATGAGGAAAAAGCTTCTTTTTTTCCAATAGTTAACATCTTTTAGACTGAGAACATTTAGTTTTGCCATCATCTTGAGTGAAGCTGAAATTTCAGTAGCAGTGCTCCAATTCACATTGCATCTTTCTAGTACTCTCAGGAGGGAAAGCTGTGATGGTCCTGTGTCATGTCTGCATAACCCTTTTATAAACGAAGTCCGTGTGATTTTTTGACTAGTTTCTAACCATACTGGATCATCAAAGCTGATTAATATAGTATGAAAATAATCTAGCAATTATATGTTATACAGTTATGTAATATAGTAATGAAAAGTAATATTCTTTTCATTATATGGAAGTGCCACAGAAGCAGATATATGAAGTTTTATTTTTAGAAGTATATCCAGTGTTAAAAAGTTGATTAATTCCATTTCCTGAGTTTCTTAATTCCTAAAAAGTGAAGAGGTGAGTATATCAGAACATTGCTTCATATATAATTTCCTCCAGCAACGTGGAATTTTTCTTTAGTGTTTGTTCTGACATGAAATACGTGATTGCTTTTTAACACATAGATTTTGATTTGAGAGCCAGAGCGTTCTTACTCCCATCAATATATTGTTGTCTCTTGGAAGGAAGCATTTCTTAAAATCACAGAAGGTGATGTCAGATTTTTGCCTGGATTTTTTTTTTTTTTTTCCCTTTACCCATCCTGGACTCACATGAATACTGTGAAATGCTTTCAGGTTATTCAAATAGTGTCCTCATGTGCATAATAACGTTGCAAGCACAAGATGTATGATTGATTCCTGAAGACGTGTACCTCATGTAGCAGTAAATTGAGTTACAGTAAGGTGTGGATAACAGAATTTGCAAACCTTGGTCAGGAGTCATAAGCAGAGTTATAAAGAAATGTTTAAGGTATGGTAGCAATGAACGAGGGTTAAAAAAGTCTTTGTGGTTAATTCTGTACTATGAAAGTAGAGAAGTGTATGCAAGTGCATGGCTATCTTGCTGTGTTCTAGGGATAAGCTCTTCAAGATAGAGATGCATGTAACGGTGCATTAGGAAAATATCAAGAATGTTTAGGTACCCACTGAATTACTATCATGGTATAGCATTGAAAGAATTGTTTTATTCCTCATTCACTCTCTAAATTACTGGGTAATGTCTGTTATGTCATTTTCCCTCGATATGTCCCTGCTTCTCTGTTTATGAAATGGCAGTAAATAACTTTACTTCATATGTTATTCCTGTAAAACTAAATAACAGTTTATCTGAGACAAGAGTTTTATCTTTGGCTTGTTATATGAAGCACTACTATAGCTTTGGTCGCTGTAAACCTATTAGCAAAGAGAAACACGCATAACTCTTGAAGCTCTAATTGTTTTTTTCTGACATTCCTTTCACCCCAGCATGGGAAAACTCTAAGCAAATATACATCAGATTATAGATATTGTTAATTATCAATCAGGAGTAAACATTTGCTCTGTGTAGATTCTATTTTTGTTAAACAGTATGTTGATGTGTTAGATAATCCATTAAGGGAGACAGTAAGAGAGAACTACTCACTTTCCAGATGTCTTTCAGACTTCTGAACTCACTTGTTAAGATCAGTTGCCTTTTTGATTCATAGCACAAGTGATTCTAGCAGCTGGGCTGATTGCCAGCCTGCTGAAGGAGGTAGCCAGAAGGGGTTTAGTCTGTTTCCTACTATTGCTAAATGTTAAATGACTCCTTGTGCTAACTACACTGGCAAAATGCACTGCAAAAAATTGACTTGTTTTCTGGAGTTTATTTCTAAACACAGTAAAATATTATCCCTTATCTTTTTGTGCTTGTCAGGATTCAATCCAAACCTAGTAAAGCTGGCAGCTGGTTCCGTGTTTAAAAATGTGGAAATATAAATTTCAGCATTTCAGAGGCCTTTTAAGCAAGGTAGTATATAAAGTTCCATAAGTAATGTTTAAAAATATCATAGAGCTTGCGATGGAAGTGCTTAAAAGGGAAACCTTGCATATATTAAGATGATAAAATCTTGAATCCTGTAGAAAGACCTTCCTAAAAAGTAAACATTTCATTTTATTCCATTGTAAATATAAATTCAAAATGAAATATAAATTCAAAATTTTAAATATTAAATATTTTAGTGACTCATGAGTAGAATTAGTGGAAAACTGGAGAATTTTTAATGTTTAACTGAATGTTTGAAAAATACTGACCATCAGCAAAAGTGAATGAAATTAATGGAAATGGTCTGTATTTTTTCTTTGAATTTACAACCATTAAGAAGTTACTGATTTATGAACAATCTTGTGCTCCATGCAGTACAGCAAAATCCCAACAGTTTGTGAGATGGAAGAATTCAAATGTAACCATAGCTGTGTTAAATGCCTTTTGACTCTGGTAGGGAAACGGAACATCAAGAAGGAAAATACATGATTGGAAGCTTAGAATTTCAAGCAGGGAGGAAGGATATTTACAGAATGCACTCTGAAAGTATTCCTATTCTTACAAGCCATCTTTCAAAATTTTAGCAACTGTTATTATTGAAAACTGTTACACAGAGGTCTGGAAATGAGATAATGGAGCTTTGGAGGATTGATTGTGGGATTTTCCATCCTAGACTATGAATATTATATTATGACTGATAATATTTCTAGTATAGGTGCAGATTGTCTCTTTTGTTCTTTAGGGATGGCTAATGCGGAGCAGTTATACGAAATAGCAGATAAGTTTATAATAATCTTAAGTTAAGAAACATACTTAATTATTAGCTGCTGTTTACCTTCATTTTGTTATCCCTCTCTACCAAATGCCACGGAGCTGAAGCTGAGCAAAGCTATGGTCTTTTATATTTCCACAAGTGATTAATAACTCCTGGCCTGAAATTTTTATAAGTGATTTTATGTTTGAAATTTAATGCTGATGAAGTATCAAATGGTTTTGGTAATATGATTTAATATGGCCACTTCCCAATTGTCAGCAGCTTTGAAGAGGCCAACTCCAGACATGGCTTACTTTTCTCTCAGATGTTTTTCTACAGTGTGGGTAGCTTATGTTCCTCTATAAATAAGCTTCTTCATAGAAGCAAGCAAGAAAAGGTCTTTTACTAATCTCTTTCAGAGATTTTAAATTTTCTCTTTCAGTTTTTTAAATATTGAAAGAATTTCACTGTTTGGGTAGGTAAGGTCTTTTTTAACAAGTATACTGTAGAAAATAAAGAGTTCACTGTCCTGGATCATGTTGGGTCAGTGTGTCACTGTAACAGGGAACAGACAACCACAAATCCTTGTGTTTTAAAGGAGATGCAAAAATGTGTACATCAGAAAGGATCAAACTTGAAGAAGCCTGGAAAAAAGGAAGTGAAATGGAAAAAAATGAGGGGTGAGTTGGGGCAGGAAGGAACTGAAATAAGAAAGCTAAACATGTAGTTGTCTGGGAAGGGAAGGTAGGTTTCAGGATACTTTGTTATGTATTAGAGGATATGACTGGTGGTTTAGCGGCTTCACCAGCTGGATTGCAGCAGCAGTCCATCCAAGGAAGTAAAACTAGTTATCTACCTTCTCTGCCAGTTCACATGTAGGTTTGAAAGCAATTAATTGCAAGGAACTCAATTGCATTCAGCCAGTAATTTCCTTTGGACTCAAAGAAAGCAAGAGAAACAGGACCAGAAGTAGTCCTCTGATTGTAAAATGCTGTACACGCAGGATTTAATGTGGCAATTGCAATACTTCAAGCCTTCATCTGTATGAATATCAGATGACTGAGTTGAAAACTTTGGGAAAAAAAAATTCAAAGCAGTCATGGTCCTCAGAAGCAGTCCTTGATCTGTCTGCAGAATACAACTTTTTTTCTGGAGTTCACATGGATGTTTGGTATAGCTACAGCATTTATACTGATTAATTAAGGCTATTTCAGTCTTTCTACTCTGACCTTTGTTCAGCAATTTACTCCAGGCTGAAACTTAATGTACAGGAGTAAGATTTACTCTTTGCAATGCATGAGGATTAGGCTGTGCTTCTCTGCATGACAGCAGCACATTCACCACTGTTTGTGGTACTCACTGTGTTGAATATTTTTCTTTAAAATCTCAGTTTGGGTGTGACTCATTTTAAAATTGGCAATAATGTAAAGAAGAGCTAGTATAGAAACAATTTTTCCACATGAATCCTAGGAAAACAGTAAACAAATACTTAATGGCACAAAGATGCAAAATAAAAGCACTGTTAGAAAATAATGTTGGGGTAGAGAGGGAAGAGCTTGGAACTGCAAGATTTGCCAAAGAACACTAACATTCATGATCTACTCTAAATTCTTTCTCAGGCTGGATCTGCCAGTGAAGTGATTTTTCAATCTAGAAGCACCTGTAGTCCATCTTGTTTTTCCTTCCCCATCATCAGCTTGATTGCAGGGTTGTATTGGTATACAGTTATGTACAGTGCACTTCTATTATTACAACTGGCATCTAGTAGGAGTAACACTACTTGCTGCTTGCTCCTCCTCCAAATGCTGAGAAAACCCTCTTCTTTCTGTCTTTTCTTGCCTGATAAAAAGGCAAAGGGAAAATGCTTAGAAGGACAGAACTTTTTTTCATGTGCTCATCACTGGAATTCTGGAATAAATCCCTGTATTTTATAGGTGCCTTGAGTGAATAGCACTGTACGGCACTTTTGCAATGAAGAGAATACATCCTACAAGATATGACTCAGAACATTCCTGGAACATAGCACCTTCAGCTCTCTTTTTACTTAGAATTTGCCCTTGGCAAACAGATGGGAACTAGATGATTTTAAGGTCCCTTCTGACCTAAGCCATTCTGTGATTCTAAGAGTAAATGAAAAAAGGCTGATCATTTGTACTGTTGAAGAAAAAAATACCCCAAAGCTACAATCATTTCCCCACTTACAAGTGTTTCTTAATGCTTTTTAAGAAATCATTGTTTTGAAAATACTTTAACAGCAGAGTATACCTCTGATATACAATTGTGAAAATATACTGCCTGTATTCCTCCTTCCCACTCTGTCAATATATCAGTGGGTCTTAGGGTCAGTAGAAAACTGATGAGGCCAGCAGGAGATTTGAAGCTAATGTGATGCTATACTCCTAAAATCCTCTTCCTAATCATGTTCTTAGGAAAATGAGTTAAGCATAAATAAGTGTGTGCACAAAGGTATCTGTTTTACATATTTGCTAGGCTAGTTTCCTCATTTACATAGAGTTTTTAAAAAAATAAAACCAACAAAAAAACCAAAACCTTTCCAGTAACTGAACTGATTTGTTTATCACTTAAGGCGAACAAACAGCAGGAGTTTAATACACAATCAGATAACAGATTAGTTTGCAAAGCCATTGTGCAATTAGAGATGCTCAGGTTTAAATGCATCCCTCCTCCCTACGTCCCTATACCTCTGTTAGAGAAATCCATGCTTGCAACTTGTTGCTGTTTAATATTGTGGCTATGAACACAAGCAACTGTTAAAATATTTCCTTCATTTCTGGACTGACAGTTGCTCCCATCTCTAAATAGTTTGCATTATTTACAACAGAATTGTTCTCAGTTGCAAAGTAAGAGGTTGAATTCTTTTTTAAAATGAGAACAACAATTAGAAAAACAGTACGTTAGGCCACTTATATACAGTACTACTCCCTTGAGGTTCTAGCTTGTCAGCAAAGTGTAATGATCTTGAATATAGTAAGCGCCAAACAAAAATCTGAAAATGGAAGAATTAACTGAATGGAACTTTGAACAAATTCACACTACCTCCACTGCCCACTGGAAATAATAACCACTGTAATTTTATTTTTTTTAATAGATCCGTTCATATATCTTCATAGATATATGTATGTATAGACCTATATAGATATAGATCTTCATATGTACATCAAGGAGACAACCATTTGGAAATGTAGGATGTAAAATATAAGTGGGGCTGTTAGCAATGCTTGTATTTTATTTTCTAGCTGACAAAACAGTATGTCTTGTTTTAATTAAAATTCAAATGAAGTATTATAGAATAGTTATCCAGAACTCATGGAGTAACTGAAAGAAAATAAAGAAACATGAATAAAAATAGACATAAATAATGAGGATCTTTAAGTACAGTTCACAGTTATCAGTAAATACATAACACTTTTCACTTTCCTATTTCTTAGACACTTTCCAAGCAATAACTCTTTTGTTGCTGGTATTGATGGTACGATAGCTCTTGGGTATGAAAACAGTTTATTTACTGAATGAAATCTAAGTTCTAAGGACAAATGTTCATTTCTTAAATAATTCCATGAGTATGTGGAGGTACAATTAGAGAAAAATAAGACCTGCTACATCTTTATCTTAACCTTCAACATTACAGATAAAGAGTATTTTCTGCCACATCACAGTATCATTCTGTTATTCTTTGATCTAATATTTAGCATTGTTTCTGGATGATCATGTGGTTCCTACTTTCTATGTGGCAACTAATGCAGAAACAATCTGTCAGGACTGTCATTGAGGATCAATGCTAAATGTTACTCAGCAGGATGCAGACTGTATCTCGGTGGGTGTCCTCCTACTATGCTTTGATTATGTTTGTTGTAAAGAAAAGCCTACTTGTGCTTACAGCACTCATATTTCACCCCCTCCTTGGAAAACATATTACACCCTCTTGATTTATCCCTGTTTCAACAATATAGACACTTTAAAAACATATACGCAGCATTTTCAAAGATTCCTTCAGTATAATCTGATTATAAAGGGGTTATGTGACAGTTTGTCTCTGCTACTTATTGTGTGGCTTAAATCTCTGAGGACAAGCTGACTGCACATCCACACAATTTAGAATCTGATGGCAGCTGTGGTTCAAAAATGTTCTGGACCAGATCTAGGGTCATCTGGGGAAGCACCTTGTTGTATACCAAGGTACAGGAGGATTTTATTCTACTTATTGCTTATTGTAACTTCATTAGGTGACAAAACTACAGGCTGGGTACATAGGATGAAGATTTAATTAAACAGAGTGGTGGTTTATTAACTTAGAGCAAGAAGGAAAATTAGATTTTTTTTTAATACTTTTCTGCATGAGTGTGAAGTAGTAAGACTACAAATAGATCTTCATCTATGAACATTGATAAATAGATCAGGGTTGTATATCTTGAGTGAGAAAAGAGGGATATTACATTGCACAGCAAGCTGATGCATTGCATTTATGAAAGAATATTTCAGATAAACAATATGGATTTCAGAGAGCATGCCTAAGTTTTCTGTATGGAAAAACTCACCCATGACTTTCTGTTGCCTCATACTGTTATCTGTATTCAATAAAGTTTTATAACACAGGTGCTTTGTTAAACTTCCAGGCATGAACGAATACATACCAGAAGACCCTACCATGTGGATGGAGCTGACAAGTACTCTCAAGATGACGATCTGGTAAATCTAGAAGTTCTTGATGAGGTACTGTATTTTCTGAGCATCAGTTTCCAGTCTCTCTGCCTTACATTTTCCCTGTTTCTGCTCTTTAGGCTTCTTTTAACATAACGAGAAGTGTTTCTTCTTGGAAGCTTTTGTTTAAGCATGGAAAAGGAATTGTCTCATAATCTATCTGCTATCACTGTTTCTTTAGTAACAGTCTATTAAATAAGGTAAAAGCAATAGGAGTGAATCCTATTCTGTGGCAGCATTTAAATATGAGTGATACTGATTTAAAATATTTTCTGAGTTTCCTAGAATGGAAAGTTTAGTAATGAAGATGTAGATTGAAGAGAGTTTTCTAAAACTGATGAATATACATAGAGTAACACATCTACAGCTTCTGAGTAAAACATGGTAAAACATCAGCTGCATATTTCATTATATCATCTATGTGCAGAATATCTGTAAAAATTTTTTCTGAGAATCCTTAACTTGCATGCCAATAAGAAAAAGACATAATGGCAAATTATTTTAGCATCCTTTTTAAAAGAGTCTCTTACTACTAGTAAAAAATTAATCATTAAAAAATTACTATCCTTGTTTCATGGTCAAATAAAAATTAAATGGAAATGTACTGTGAAGTGCAAAAGCAATCTGTATGGCCATTTTATCTTCAGAAAGTTTACTTCTTGAACTGATGTAATAAAATACATGCTAATCTGGTAGTAGGATGTCCCATTTAACTTAGTTTTACGGCTTTAGTGAAAAGTTTGAAAATAATTTTTTTATTTTATGATATTGGTGTTTGAGAAATAATTAGTAATACTTATTGTACATCCTCTTAATTGATGATCTCAGTATATTTACAAAAATATTATTGATTGGGAAAATACTGCTTAACAATGAAATGTTTTGTAATCTTCTCAGGATACAATTATCCATCAGCTACAGAAACGCTATGCTGACTTACAAATTTATACATATGTTGGAGATATTTTGATAGCCTTAAACCCTTTCCAGAATCTCAGCATTTACTCTCCACAGGTAAGAGAGACTCAAAGATGTGTACAGTCCTTGCTTTAAATTTTGTATTAGCACTACTGGCTACTCACATGGTGGGAATGCGGTTTAAAACTCAGTCTTTTCTTCCTCCAAAAAAATGTGTCTACAAATTGTTTTCTGTTTTTACTTTCACTTTAGTCTTGTTTGATTTAATTTCTTTCTGCTTGGTGATACAAATTCCACAGGAGTGTTAAGATTGCCCCAGCCACAGCTGTTCCTCTTGTCTGGCACTTAGGGCTTTTTTCCGGGAAACAGAAGATAGTTATATGAACTACCTCATGCTGAGTCTGTTGCTTTCTAAACAATTGCTCTGACTGATTATTACATGTCCTGTGCCATCAGCTGTGGCTTAAAAGAAATGAGTGAATTCTGAATGCTGTAAAGATAGAGACAACTTAATTCTCTGTGAATATGAAGAGTGGTGGAGCCATAAATCTTAGTCTGCATGGGTATCTAAGTCAAGGCTGCAGGCATAGGAACCAGATTCCAGCTTCACTTTTTAATTTGCAGTTTCTTTGGTAAAATTTGGATATTTCCTTGCTTAAGTGCTTCACTTTGAAATTCTGTTCCTTGTGATACAGGTCTCCTCACCATGTTGTATAAGAATTATTGAAAAGCATTTCAGGGTGGGCAGAGCCAAGAATTACCACTCTTCAGTCAGAATTTTGCAATAGAACAGACAACTACCTACCTTGTGGGTTAGCAGGCAGAACATACTCACTATTCTCCTTTCCAGGTCTTAACTGTACAGTTAAATTCTGTATTTTTACTGTTGTGTTTTTTTTCTTAATCTAGTTCTCCAAGCTTTACCATGGTATGAAGCGCTCATCCAATCCCCCCCACATATTTGCCTCTGCAGATGCTGCCTACCAAAGTATGGTGACATTCAGCAAAGATCAGGTAAAATTATTAATTTTGTTTTAGATTTCACATAAATCATAGTGCCAATTTGCTATGGATGTAGCTAATGTTATGTTGTGCTCTGAGATTTTTTTCTGTAAGCCTTTAATTCCTGTATACGAAAACTAGCAAAATCTAGTTTTTCGGGACTTTTGAAGAGGACATAGCAGCATAAAAGATCATATGCAAGGGTCAATTAGAAGTGTCACCTAACCTTATAGTTTCCTGGACACCCATGAAGTGCTGGCAGTTGACACCAGTCACAGGCTGTTGCAATATGCTTTGATTCTAGCCTGTCTTGCTCTAGATATTGTAATCATTTACACCTGTGTAAAATAGGGGAGTCTCAATACTTCAGCTGGTTAACTAAGTTTGAACTGCTCTTCCATTGCATAAAGTAGAAAGCAATGTAGCAAGCAAGGAAGGAATGTAACGAGTATGCACATCTTGCAGTTATTTTAATGAAAATGAAATATTTTGCTGCAGAAGTTAGATTCCTTTTTGTTACATTCTTAAAATTGTAATTTTGCACTCTTTCTAACATGATGTGTTGTATGTACATGAGTACTGGGGCCTAATAATTATATATTGTTATCTGGAGGAAAAAAAAATCAATTTTGTCATCAGCACATGAGGCTAACTTTGTAGATTTTTAATATTATATGTCCTTCCTATCTTCTTAGGAAGTAATTTGCATTTAGATCTAAATCTTTATGCAAAGATAGCTAATAATTACTCGTAGGCATCCAGGCATGCCTGCTAGCTTATATAGTTTCCTATTTGCAATAGTTTTTATCTCCATTAACTGACCATTTATGCAGGTTTGTCAGGTAAAGATGCACTAGATGCCTGGTGTAGCTAGACAAAAAATGTATTTATTCTGTTTATCCATTCAGCCTTCCCTTGTATTTTCTTTTGAAGCCTGAAAATTGACTACAGGTCTAATGTTTCTGGGGAATCTCAAGTCATGTTGAGTCATGCAGGGGCTTTAAATTGTATAAACTGTTGTATGTGACTCGTCTGCTAAGGCAGATTAAGACAATTTCAGATAACACAAACCTATAAATACATTGCTGTTTTATTTGTTACCAAGAAGCAGAAAAATATTTGATTAAAAAAAAAAAAAGCTGAAATTCCTCCGTATATTCCAGGCTGGAGAGGGAATAATGGATAATCTTTCTCTAGGAGTGTCAAAAATGTTGTCTGGACAACAGTTATCCCTTTCACACCTTCACAAAGCTTAGTTCTGTATCAGTCATCACTGTATGAAGTATTCTAAGACCTTGTCTCTTTTCCCAGCAAAATCTTTTATGTTTACTGTGTACTTCAAGTAATTTCAAGCTAATCTCTGAGTTTGTAAGCCTTTGGAAAACCTATAAAACATTGTGTGTTATATACAGTCTGCCAAATGAAGAATAATATGGACATGTTCTCCCAGAATCACTCAATGAACATATGCATATTTTTCTGAAATGTTTAGGTTTGTTGTTTTAATCTGAATATCAGCATCATCTACATGATGATCTCTGTACAGCAACAAACCTTATGATAGTTTTCAGTACCAGGAGCAGAATTTTGGTGAGTGTATTAAATACAGCTTTACCTTGTTTTTTTCATTAATTTATATGAACTCAATGAAATGGGCTCAGATGCACTGATAATTACGTCACGTGAACTAGCAGTGGAAATCTTTCAATTTTTACAGGCTGTGTATGTGCATAGTATGGATTAACTTTGTAGATAAGGTCATTCCTTTATATGTCTTAGAGCTTAGAATTTTACACACTCCTTCTCACGTACACACATTTCTGTCAGGCATTGCAAGATACAGTTTATAGAATCATAGAATGGCTTAGGTTGGAAGGGACCTCAAAGATCATCTAGTTCCAAACCCTGGTTTTAGTTATCTAAGGAATAAAGGAATGATTGCAGTGACCCTCTACTGACCTGTCAGAAAGGACTTGAGAGATTTGACTAAGATATTTTACAGTCTTGGTACTAAACATTAAGTAACAGATATGAGCAGAAACAGATGAAAACCTATTTATCGACCATGTGGTGGACTGTACACTTACTGTTTTGTTTGTATGTTCAGTGCATTATCATCAGTGGGGAAAGTGGTGCTGGAAAGACAGAAAGTGCCCATTTGATCGTCCAACATTTGACCTTCTTGGGAAAGGTATTTCTAGCAACCATGTAAAACAATGAATAAATGCTCCCCACTCCCTAACATTTCCACTTTATTAAATATTTAATATTAAAAATTGTTCTTGTGAATTAACCCACGTGAGTCAGGGACAGAGTAATCAAACATTTGTAAGCACTGAATCACGCCATTAGAATATGACCTGCACCGAACCATTTCAGTGTAGGAGAAAGCGACAAATTGCAAACGTTCAGTGCCTGTAGTTTTCTGCAGTCTTAATGACTTATAACATCGTTCATGTATACAATAAAAAATAGCAGATCTTGCTTCGGCTCTGATCTTGGAAGCTCTTACATTTTTAAATGTTATGAGTAATGCTACTACTGCAGAATAGTGTGAAAATTGTGTAAGTTTAACAAGTTTATGTATTAGTATGATTGTTGTTTTAGGTAGTATTCTTTTTGTTCATTTTTTGGTGGCTTTGTTGCCTTAACTAAATTATATGAAGCTTCAGAGATAAAGCAATTGCAGAGAAGGAAGAATATGGTTTTCCTTACCTGTAGGTGATTTCCCCTTCAGTGTATGGCCTTATTATATAGATAGGAAGGTTAATGGAGTATCTAACTCCATAAGAATGTGATAATGGGATATTATGCTTCTTAAGCAGGGATTGGATTGTGAGTAGGCAATATATTCTTTTAATGGTCCTTCTGATTTATATCTGTTCTGTCAAGGCCAATAACCGTGCTTTGCGTGAGAAAATTCTTCAGGTGAATCCTCTGGTTGAAGCATTTGGGAATGCCTGCACTGCCATCAATGACAACTCAAGTCGCTTCGGAAAATATCTGGAAATGATGTTTACACCCACAGGAGCTGTAATGGGGGCAAAGATTTCTGAGTATCTACTTGAAAAGTCAAGGGTTATAAAACAGGCTGTGTAGGTGCACTAATCATCTGTCCTTTCACATTTTTGAAATGTTTAGATTCTGTTTAATTCTCTAAAAACTCTTATTTAAGTGCTTCCAATAGTGTCTCCTGCTGAGTCCTTTGTATAGTACTGTTAATGACAAGAATAGTTTGGTTCTTTTGGAACAAAAGCCAGACCTGTTCTTTTTTTTCTTTTTTCTTTTTTTTTTCTTTCTTTCTTTTTTTTTTTTTTTTTTTTTTTTTTTTTGAGAAATAATGTGGTTATCTGGATTTTCTGTTTTCTGTTTTACAGCTGAAATAGTTATCTTCGGGCTTCCACTATTATTGGCCCTGATCATTTGCTACCTGTCTCAATGAGCTCATGATAAAGACTTTTGCTTTTACCTTGTACAAGATAATGCAAGTATAAACATATGTGCTTTATAGACATGCTTTTTTGTTTCTAGGGGAGAGAAAAATTTCCATATATTTTATTATATTTATGCTGGCCTTTATCATCAGAAGAAACTTTCTGAATATAGACTTCCTGAAAAAAAGCCTCCTAGGTAACTATTAGTCACATGTTTTAATTACTCATTATAATTATCTATTGATCAGCTCTTGCTTTCAGTATGATGTCTTCAAGTCTGTCGTAATCCTTCTGTATCCCTTAAGGATCTTTTTTTAATTCTCTCAAGCAAAAAAAAAAAAAAAAAAGGATGAACAATACGGAATTACAGCGTTTGTATTAAAAACTTGAACTATTTAAAGAGAAGAAAGAAACATTTTCATTGCTACATAAATATTTTATCATACATTCAGATCAGGATGTAGTCACCCTTTGCTTTCCTGCAGTTTAAGAACTCAAAATGTTTTGAAGTTGTGTTTTTTAATTGGAATTTGTACCTAGAGAGCACCTGATCTATATGATTCTATATTGGGTGAGAGCATGTGGGTAAAATGTTAGTAACACTATGAACAGATTATTAACAAAGAACAAGCAAAAGCAACTGCAACAGAAACAAAAGCATCTTATGAATTAGCACCAAAATACTTAACTGAAAGATATAAATAAATGTTTTTTTCAATTAATGATGTAGTTGCATGATAGTCACTATAGGTTGTACTGACTTATCACCTACTCAGTGCTTCCTTTCACTTTGTTTAGATACATAGATAATGAAACTGGAAGAGTAATGCACGATATTGTTACTAAGGATTCCTATGGAAGACAATTTGAAGCAATTCAGCATTGCTTTAGAATTATAGGATTCACTGATGAGGTAAGATATCCAGTTGCTAAACCATTATTGACCTTCCTGAAAACAACCTCCTGTGCTGCTTGTGCTTAGGCTGTCATTTGGCTGTGTGAATATGCAGCATGCCACAGAATCTGTCCTATAACATAAATGAATTATGAAAGTAAAACCACACACCTGGGAGCCAGGACCAGTCAGAGGTCTCAGTTTGTAGTTAGGCAAGTCCCTTCACAGTTCTATAGAACCTTTTCTTTTCTGTGTAAATAAGGGCTTCCTTGAATTAGAACTTGGTCTTAGGACAATCTACAAACTTCAATCACTATCCGATGCTCACATTTTTCTTTCATAAAATAAGTTTGATGTACATATTTAATTGGATTCCTTGAGAGTTCTTTTTGTCATTTTTACAGGAAGTGTACTCAGTGTACAGAATTCTGACTGGTATCTTAAATACTGGAAATATTGAGTTTGCTGCCATTTCTTCACAACACCAAACAGATAAAAGTGAAGTTCCAAACCCAGAAGCCTTAGAAAATGGTAACTACATTTTAATATGATCAACTCTACAAATACCATTGGACTGTATTTGTGAGAATCTCTTAACTTGTGGTAACAGGCTATGCTAGTGATGTCCTCAGAATAGTCATAATTTATATATATATTCTACACTGTCTTTCAGCTGCTGCACTGCTAAGTATTGGATCAGAAGAACTGCAAGAGGCCCTAACCTCCCACTGTGTTGTAACACGGGGGGAGACTATTATCCGAACAAACACTGTGGACAAAGCAGCTGACGTGCGAGATGCCATGTCTAAAGCACTTTATGGCAGACTCTTCAGCTGGATCGTAAATCGTATTAATACGCTTCTTCAGCCAGATAAAAATATATGGCAAGTTACACATCACTGGATCATTTGTATTTACTGTGCATATGTCTTTGATGGGTTCATCCATTTGTATATTTTTTGATTTTGCAGAAGAAATGCTGTGTTTATTTTGGCTAAGGCTTCAAAATGGCTTTCATGCTGTGATACTGAATTCTGTTTCCAGGACATTAACCCAACATTCTCAAAGAGCTGAGCGAAATTTAGCTACTGAAGTCAGTGGAAATTGATGATTAAAATTATGTAAAATTCTTTAAAAAGATGTTTTGTATGTAGAGAACATTAAAATCATACCAATGGCCAGTAAGTATTTGAATTACTCTGAAAATATCACTATGTTTTCAGAGTATGCTACTATGCTGTAGAGATTTCTAAAAATAAGATAACCCCTTAGGTGATTTTAAAATGTTTTTACTAACTACAGTGCTCCTGCTTCCATGCTGAGAGACTGGAGAAAGCAAGGAGGGAAACAGTGCTGTAGTAGGATATAAAATATCTGGAATAATTATTGCAAATATAACTTAAAGGTGCTACTTCTGAATTCCACTAGAGACATTTTCACTCATCCTTGACAGCACTGAGATAAAGGTATCTTGAGAGTTTTTAGACCTCCAGTTCCCCTTCATTGCATGAATATAAACAGTTGCTGTTTCTGACTATAACCCGAATCTCTTTGTTTTATGCAGAATCCAAAGCAAGGAGATGTTTAGCATACAGTATTTTCCCTTTCAGAGCGTGTCTGTATGACGCAGTGTGTTGTTATGTACAGACAGACTGTGAATGAGCCTATGCACTGCACTGTTAATGTGATTCTATGCCTAGGCACCAAGTTAATAGGTTGTGCTTTTTCTTGTCTTAGAGATAGCTTGGAGATCCCTACTTGCGCTTTATTATACCATGTAGAAACACAGTCCGCACTTGCATTTCCAGTGATGACTGTGGTCTGAGTATACATAACCTATCAAGCTAACACATGGCCGTTTAATAATCCTGTTGTAGCAGCAGATTTGGTGATTGTCTTGCTGACTGGGTGTAGCAAAAACATGCTAGTAGAGCTTGGCACCTTTCATCTACCTGGAGGATCTGTCAGTAGGTTTGGTTTAGGATGTGCTTATTGGAACCACTTATTTTAATGCATCTCTGAAGTCTGTTATTAAGTAGTTATGGTTCTCTTTTTCTTCTTCATGGGAATCTGTAAAAGACAAGTGGAAAACCCAAAGCGTTAATGATTCTCAACAAATGCACAAATGGTTATCAATTCAAATACACTTTTTCTCCTCTGTTTTTGCAGCAAATTGAATTGATTGTGCCATCTTAGTTACCATGTTTATTCTGATTGTAACTAGATGTTGCCCATACTGAATTTTGTTTGACTTTTCACATGCAGCAATACTGAAAATGGAATGAATGTTGGTATACTAGATATATTTGGATTCGAGAACTTCGCAAGAAATTCCTTTGAACAGCTGTGCATAAATATTGCTAATGAGCAGATCCAGTTTTATTTCAATCAACATATTTTTGCACTTGAACAGGTAAATTTGGCTCTTGTGAAGTCTAGTTGAATCAGCCATCTTGACCCATAGATTATACTTAGGAATATATTATAAACTATAAAATGGTTGTGGGATTTATATGTAAGTAATGTTCGCATCTTTCAGCATAGTTGCTGCTGTTTTGTACATAATGTTGTTGGGGCCTACAGAGTATTTTTGTGCATTATAAATGTCCTAATGGTTCAATATTAAAACTTTGTTGACTTTGTAGATGGAATATCAAAACGAGGGAATTGATGCTGCTACAGTGGAGTATGAGGACAACCGTCCACTTCTAGATATGTTCCTACAGAAACCCATGGGTCTCCTTTCTCTACTAGATGAAGAAAGTCGATTTCCTCAGGCAACAGACCTAACGTTAGTTGGTATGAACAAACAAAAGTCCTGGCAAACAACTAATCTATTTTGAGAGCATGGTGCAATATCTTTACTTAAGCTTTTCTAGCCTAATTGTCCTACTGAGACTGTGCCATTTTGTTTGACAGTTTGAGTGTGTTTTTCATTGTGCTTCACTGTGCTTCTATGCCTCACGTTTTTTATATTGCAAAAGTTATTTTACATCTCTTGTGTCAAGAGCTTGTCTTTTCAGTGATTTAAGTAAATAACCTCTGTGTTGTCCCTGTACATGAGGTACATCAAGAGGCTTTTATCAGTATTTAAAAGGGAAAGCTGAGACATAGCAGAACTTGTGTCTAGGACCACCCTGTGAGTTATCATTAGTGTTGAGAATAAAACTAAGATCTCTCAGGATTGCAGGCCCATGTTTATCCAATTAGAAAATATTACTTCACTGCAGATTATCTCATCGTAAGTAGAAAGTGTGTGTTATTTCTTGTGTGCCATCTGGCTGAATATTTCCCTTCCTTCATGCATAGTTTACGTATGTCTTAACAAATCTTGGCACAAATTTTAAAACATGTAGTGCATGCTATGTTTAAAAATGTTTTCGTGCTTTTATTTACCAGAACTCCATTTTTCCTTGTGGTACATTACAGAGTTTCAGTTTGTTCAATCAAACGTTGCAGCAGGGATTCAAACACTTAGAGAAAAATTACAACTGCCTGGTAAATTGCATGATATATGCACAAGATTTTTCACTTCTGGACTGCAACTTGAAATGAAGCCAAAAAATGAATGCCGAGGTTTCATTCCAGTCCTTATTTGTGTGCTAAAACTGTGAGCCTCCCTGCGGATCCTATAACACTGTTAATCTCAAATATTGAACTTGCACTTTCAAAGTGTCAGGGGGACAGCAACTGAGATAGTTTGCCCATTCTATATGTGTCAGACCATCACTAATTCCCACCCTCTCAACTCAAAATCTGCCCCCTTCCCTGCCCTCCAACCTGCCAAAATTCTGAGCTCAATTCTTTTTGCTTCAAATACAAGGATTCTCAAACTTGGTTAAACACTCATAGAAAGAAAACATAAAAAGAAAATTATTAGAAAGAAAATAAAATGTTAATGGATAACATCAGAAAAAAAAAATTTTGTAGTGATGTCTGACCTACACAAAGTGACAGATAATTTTATCAATTGATTCTGGTCTTGGATCTCTACTTGCATGTGTAGACAAACAAATACAATAGTATCAGCACTAATTCTGTTTTTCTGTCAGCTCTTCAGAGGTATGTTGCAAGAAACAGAAAAATTTGGGGGAGAAGCCCTTTTTTTTCTTTTTTCTTTTTTTTTTTTTTCTGTAGGTATACAAAGACAACTGGGATATGGTCCCAACCTGAAAACATTGACATATACTTCAAACATGATGTACAAAACAAAATAAATGGGGGAAGGAAGACAGGAAAAATAGAAATAACCACTTAGGCAGGCCAGATCTATGCAAAGATCTGAATGTACATAGTTGAAATAAAACCACCCCAAAATTTGCACGCACATATGTACATATATATATTTATATACATATATATATATATATACGTATATGTGAAGAAATTTCAATACAAAATATGAGAAATTCTCGTTCCCACTCACTGTCCTCTATTTCCCATGCACACAACTCTGCAAGAACAGGGATTTGAAGTACATTATTTCTGGGCTAGTTTTGAATGAGTTACTCCATTCAGTAGTAGCAGCTTGGAAGAGAGCATGAAGATGGCACTTAGTTTGTATTGGGTAATGTGACAGTAGATGTTCTTACAGTAGTTCTGGGTTCTCGAGCAGCAAGCAGGCCTTAATTAGGATGGAGATTTTACTTAATCACTGTAATTCATTTTTATCAACTTCACTTCTCAAATGTTTAGATAAATTTGAAGATAACTTACGATGCAAATACTTCTGGAGACCGAAAGGAGTGGAATTGTCATTTGGTATTCAGCACTATGCTGGAAAGGTGAGGTCATGTGATTTTTATTTAGTTAAAATCATTGTGTTGTAGTCATTATCTGTTTTAACCAGAGTTATTGCTTTTTCCTCTCTTTAATAGACAAAATGATAAAGTTTTAAGAAACAAAGAATCTATGATAAAATTTCTGTGTGAAGTAGTCCATTCTAGAACCTATCCCTAGGACTCTATTAGAAATTAGATGGACAGAAACCACCTTTTGTTCTGAAAGAAGTCTGGCACCAGAAACCCCATCACTATGGTATTTTTAAAGGAACAACTCTGGAACCAGTACAGGCTACATAATTTTTAACATTGTGTGAATGCTACAGTCATTCTGTGTGTAACCATATATACATATATGTTTGTGTAAAGGCAATGTGTAACAGTATCTGCAGTAGAACTTAAAATCCCACAGAGATCATTGGAAAGACTGAAGGGTATAATTTTTGCAAGCACAGATGAGTTTCCATACTCCACAGCACCTACCTTGCTCTCAGCAGTTCACCTATTACTTTATATGGGGATGATTATCCAGTTGTTTCATGTAATATGAGGTATGTCTGTGAGGCACAAATCTTCGTTCACAAACAAAGTGAAAATAAAACAACGTTTTATTTAGTTATAAGTAAAGTCTGTTCTATGACTCATTATAAAGAGTCAAAAATGTTATGATATGCTCTAGTAAACTTAGTCCAGCTTTCCGGCCTGTTAAGAATAACTGTAACATTTCACACAAGTTTAATCAATTCTTTGTCCCCAAATGGCCAAGTCATAAAAACATTACTGAATAGTTGTGGAGGCGAGCCCTCAATTTCTCTGGAAACACATGGACTCCAGTGGAATTAGGCTAGAAAGGAATATTGCTGGTAATAATAAGACCAGTTTAAATATTAGAGCAGCTTTTTTAAAGAAAAAAAAAAAAAAGACTAAGGAAAAATCAACAGATTTTTGTATGATTACAAACAGCCTCGCATTAATTTCTATAAAATATAAGAAAAGTAATTTTTAAAAAGCAAAATAAAATTGTCTACTGAAGCATTAGATAGTAAAGAATCAAAACTCGAGCCCTAGCATGCAGAAAGAAATGATGAATGTTTAGTTTTCCTACTAACATTCTGGAAGTATTAAGAAGCCTGTTTAACAGGCTTCTTGATAGCGATCTACGTCTGAAACTTACTCCTGTTCCTACAACAGAACTAGTTACCGATCAGTTTGGTGCAGGCAATAAATAAATTTTGACTGCCTGGGAACCATTTCTTATTTCACATGTAAACTGTCAACTTAAGCTTTAATGAGGTATCTCTGTTATATTACTTCATGCATCCCATAGTTTGATGTGACAAACCATAATACAACATAACTAAAACCCAAATTAACCCGATTTGATCTGCACTGACGTGATGAATGCACGTGTATTGGATTGTTTTTAAAATGGTTCTCTTGTTGAAGACACTGTGTTAGCTGTACACTTTTAAGTCCTTTGCAGATGTTATTTTTGTGGAACCCTTTTTGGCAACGTATCTGACCCTGTTTCCCATGCTAGGTATTATATGATGCCTCCGCATTTCTTGAGAAGAATAGAGACACTCTTCCTGCTGACATAGTGGTGGTGTTGAGAACCTCAGAGAACAAACTTCTTCAGCAGCTGTTTTCTAGCCCGTTAACCAAAACAGGTACTTTCTGCAACAGCTTTGCTTACTTTGCAACATTTTTGGCTACCTCCTCCTTTGAAAATCTAGTTGCTTCTGGACAAAACTCTGCTTTTCAGCTCTTTCTGCTGTTGAAAGTTTCCTAGATATCTGAAGTATTAAATAATAGTAGTATTGACATATATATTTTTTAAAAAGTATTTTGCCATAAACCCAGGAGGCAAGATTCATTCACAGTTCCAGAGAAAGGGAGATTATATGGTGTCTAGGGCAAGAACTCATTTTGAAATCAGAATGAGAACACGTTTTTGTTCTTTGTCCTTTGCTAAGTTCAGTTCAATTGATATATTCTTGTGTAACATTACTTATAATTTCTAAATCGTGTGATGTAGGTTGTTTGGAGATAATACCCATCTGTTTAGATTCATTGGTGCGGTACATAAAATAGTTTCTTCCAGATTTTAAAGTATGCATACTGATCTGCTAGGATTCATAAATTCCGTTTATCTTAAGCTTGTTGACACTGACTTACTTAAAAGTGCACAGATCTGTGACTAAATAAAATAGTAAAATAAAATTTGCTTTCTCCGTGGATTGATGCCAGAATACTACTGACACGTATAAACGCAGTATACATGCCAACAAGACAAGAAATGTACACATTAAAAATGTCAGTCAAAGCTTTTCATGTTCTTAAAGGCCTTTTTTCATAATTAATAAGAAAAAGATGTAACAATAAGGAATAATCCAAATACAATGCACTGTATTAGATTGCAAAATTATTTTGGTCTGATATGATATAAACAAGTGTGATAGTTGTATTTCTACCAAAAATATTCTAGGTAGAAAAAAGCGCACATGCACTAGGTAGTGCTGTGTAGCCTCGCTAGGTAGTGCTGTATATAGGCTGTAGGTGCAATTCAGTGTCTGTGCAGCATATCTGTATCTGATTTCTGGAAACTTAGTAGTCCAGTCATAGCCTCTGGTATTGCCATCAAACTATCCTCAGGCTTCTACATAGAAAAGGAACATCTGGAGGAACCCAGATATAGGAACATTCTTTGCACATGTGTAACTGATAGCAGAATATCTGTTTATATTCTACATAGGATAGATTCATACTAATCTGTTCTTTCCTGTAATTAGAAGGCTCTGGATTACTTCCCTTCAATTTACAATTTTAGAGGACCCTGAGCGCTGAGAATCCGCTGAGGAATCTGCTTTTCCTTTCAGCTGTGACAAGCTCAAATAAAGGGAGATGTAGGTTAAGATAGAATAGGATTGTTTATTGCCCAAGTAGAAAACACAACAAGACAATTGAGTCTATTTCTTCTGACATTTGAGTCCTTAGTAAAGACTGGTAGAAAGAATTTCTTATGCTGGATGGATCAAGCAAAGCCAAAAAGAAAGCTCACGTTGGATCAAGTATGCCTCACCTCCCTCTTTACCAGCCCTTTCCTACCTTGGAGCTGTTATCAGAATGAAACAGATTAGGTATTTTCTCCCAGTTATCAGTCACAATTATTGTAAATATTGTAGGTTTGATTTCATGCAAACTTATCTGCCTCTGGCTTTCTAGAGGTGCTTTCGGTGACAGCAGGACTAAACTGAGAATTTTACCCACGGTGCATGAAAGGTTCAGTAAGAAAATACTTCTTATTGCAGCTATGTATTTTTGCCATGTTGGCGTATTACCACTTCTTCTTTTCCTTATTTCCTATTTAAATGAATTGGGTGGTTTCTGCTTCCCATAATAGGAAGTTTACCTTTCCATCAAGTACAAGAAGCAAGTTGAACCTATGTTTCTCTCAAGTCAGTACTGGACATCCTGGTAAAAATCATTATGCATATGTTCCTGTGCATGATGCTTTAAGAATAACTTAAGTCTCTTAGGTCATTTCTGTTTTTTGGGAGTCTTTGTGATTTTGCTCTATTTTTTTCCAGCTGTCTAATATAATTGGCACCCACAACCTGTTTTGGGGCCTCTGTGTTCTAAAATCAGATTGTTGCCAGGTTTAGTTTTGGCAGCTTGCAAGATAAATGAAAGGTTTGGCTGAGACGGAAGGTATAGCTGGCAATGCTGCTTCATCTCTGCATAGTGAAAAAAGGTAATGCTATACGCTTAACTTTCTACAAAGAAGCTTTTGTAAACAAAAGAATAGTGACTGGGTAAATTTCCCACCACACTCTGCCCTTGCCTCTAAGCCTTATTCTCTCCACTCAATATGTACTTCATTTCCAAAGCCAGAAAATGTACAGATTAAGATTCATGATCTCAATACGATTTTCTTCAGCTTTTTGTAGGTTACTGGCTGATGTGAAAGTTAATAATTTACATGGGAGCCATATTGCATCCCTCCAGGTAACCCTGACTTGAAGTGAGCCTTCTGCCAGTATCTCTGGTGTTTTGTTTGAAGATGAGTGACAGCACATTCTCACATCTGCTTGCAACTAGCTCTGGAATTTGCAGCATACATGGTTTTTGCCAAGCGGCTCTCCCCAGTATGCGTAAGAGTCACTAGGTGGTGCTATCCCAGAAGCAAGAGGGAATTTGAAACTATTAACGCGGGTCTGCGAGTTACTGAAATGTAGTTCTTAAATACCAGTATGAACAAAAAGATGCCTTTCCCACTCTGGGAAGATCTTGTGTTTGAAGTATATTTATATAACTGTCGTTTCTTCCACTGTCAAAAACTTAGCAGCTGCAAGAAAATAAATATTAAAAAGACTAAATTCTTCTACTAATTTAAGATCACATTAATCCCTGTAATTTATCAAACATACTTATCCCCTCTTAACAAGTGCTTCTGTTTCACAGTAGAAGACTGTGTAGTTTAAAAGACCAGAAATTAACAGCAGGACTTTAAATGCACAATTGTAATAGTGATTTACAGTTAAAAGAGCACAGAATTAGTGATATAGATGCCAGAATTTAAATCAAACATTCCAGGATTAATTCTGTAGATTGCCCAGCTTGTTTTTTCTTCCTTCGGTGGAAACTTAAGTGCATTTAGTGCAGATTGGAGTCTGATTGTACTGTCTAGGGGCCTGAATGAACATACTCTTATTTAACCTCCCAGTTCTCTCAACTGCTGCTGGATTTGTCACTTTTTCTACAAGCACAGTTTTTTTAGTGTTGAGGATTCTGTATATTCTAAAACTAAAATGAAATTTACTCCAAATATAAAAGAGAAATAGAGCATTTAAAAAGCCTGCCGCTTCTGCAGTTGAATGTGCATGTTCCCATTTATAAGGCATTCCTCTTTGTAGTGTTGGTTTATTGCTGTCACAGCTAACACATCAGAGAGGAAAGAAATCATGCAATCTATAGAAGAGTCCACTTGAAAGAGAAGTGGGTTTAACTGAAAAGATTAAGGAGAGCCCTGGTACATTCACTACCAGTAGTAGTGAGGAGTCAGACCATTTGACTCCATTCTGATACTTCAGAATTTTTGCAGTGTCACATTTAAATGCTGATATCATTAGGGTGCTTGAGGTTTTTAAAACCACTGGGGTTTTTGTGACTGTAGCTCCCTCCTCCACTTTCTGCTCTCACTTTATGTTCCCCAACTGATCTGACTGTGGGGAGGTAGGAAGGTGCAGGCTTCTCAGAAAAGTTACAACATATCATTCTCTACTTTTGAAAGGCAATCCCTGCAGACTTTTTCCCCCTCTAAAATCCATGGACCCTTAGAGCTTCTGTCACAGTGACTCTGTTCTACCTTAGATCCTTGCTGGAGAGATGGGGAGAGAGGGAGGAAAATAAACATACTCCAGCCTTCCACCCCCAGAACAGAGAGACAACAGAAACACTTCTGTCACAGTTCTGAGGCTGTGTAGGCATTGGGCTTGGCTGTGTACATTAGACAGAGCTGAGCACCAGTACTGCTATAGCAGCATCACCTCTGATAGTTTTAGTAGCACGGGGTGTTGCTCGCACAATCAGAGTGTACAGTTTATATATCTTGTGAGGTTAATAAGCTCATCTTGTTCAAAGTCCCTAGATACATGAGCTAGAGAACTGAAAGTTTTCAAAACCTTCACCATAGAGTTAGGGTATTTTAACATGGGAGAATCTTCATCAAAGTTTGAGGAAAATTGATTTTTTCAAAAACAAATTAATTAGAATTAACCTGCTTAAAGGTCGCTTCCTCTCCTCAGTATTGATTTTTGGTTTGTTTTCTTTGTGCTTTTGCATCTCCTGCCCTACATACAGCCCTCAGACAAAAATTAATGATAAACAATGTATATCCCATTATAAAACAAACAAACAAAAAAAGGAGTAAACAGACTACATGCTGAGAAAGCCTGGCACATTTTATTCCATTCTTTCTTTATGCACCCTAAAGCATATAAGAACTAGGGCTTTTTGCAAAATCACATTAAAGAATTACTTTTCACCATTCTTTGGCAGTTTCTCAACATGGGGAGTATTTCTATTTCAGTTCAGTGAAAGGAAACTACTGGGCACAGGGTGAAATCTTGGCCAATTAAAATCTTCAGTGCTTTGACAATGTTTCTGATGGAACCCATTACTGCTCTCTTCTACTGAACGTTAGCACTTCCTCTGGCACTAGTGGAGAGGCTCCTGGTTTGGTCTACGTCAGATTTGCTCACTGAAATACAGTATGTTTCCAACTGGGCTTAGCAGATTTTTTCGTTTAATTCCATACATCACAATAGAGTGAGAGTCTCAAATACATCTTAATTTTGCAAATTTATCCTGCAGTAAATTCTACTTATAATGGCACTTTTGTGTTGGTATTTTCACCTCTAAGAAATAACTGCAGGCGGTCTAAGTCGAATGAATTGGAAACAAAGCCATTGTAATTATAATCTCACTACTTATATATGAATCAGAATTTACATTTTGTAAGAATTTGGATCAGGTTAATGGAAGCTGTATATTTTCACTCACAACGGAGGCTTTCCTACTTCTGACTGGTCCATATGTTAAAGGCATATAAAAGTTAATCGGTTTTGCTTTGCTGCCAGTGTGTTGTGTGCAAAGAGAGCCTTTAAACCACAGATGTGCAACGTAACAATTGTGAACTTTACTGAATTGCAGATGTGGGACATCAGTAAACTAAATTAAATGTAGCTTAACTATCGAGGTAGAGTTTGATTGCATTTTATTTCATTGTTCAGTTCAGCATTTTACAGTTCAGTATACCTTTCTTCTCATCCTAAAGCTTTGTGTCAGGGGGCAAATACAGTACACAGATACAAGACTTGTAAGCAGTAGGATCCCAAACATGCCATACAATAGCCCTAGAAATGGAACTCATCTAGAGAGAGAGCCATCTATCAGATGAAAGTTAACGTCTCAGTCCTGTTCAGACTTTACACAAGGCATAACAATTATTTACTGTTGAGAATAACTCTCTATAAATACTGTCAGTGAATCACTGGAATTGCACATGAAAGCACCACAGCTGGGAAGGTCAAGTTAGGTTTATCATGCTTTTGTTTGGTAAAGGATGTTTCCCAAGCAGAAGTCCACTCTTTTTAATACGCTACTTCACAGATTACATTGTTCTGAAAAATGGGCAAATGGCATAACATGGATTCCTTTCTCCAAGTGCTTACAACTTGAACCCTCCAAAAAAGTACAAGTGGACAGATTTTAAGAGCAGAACTTGATGAGCTTATTGGTTTGATTCATAGTAGGGTATCCCCTGTAGTCCAAATACTGAGAACAATTCTTCTTTACCTTTCTTTCAGAAGAGACATCTTTTCAATTTTCATTTTCTAAATAAACTCTTCAATTTTACAATGAAAATTATCTCATAGTAGTGACTAAGTATAATCTTAGCACTTTGTTGTATACTAATTAAGATCAAAATATATTGATACTGAGGAGGAATCCAGATGTATTATATACAAGATGTTACTGGGTTTTATATTAATTTGTAGGCTGCAGGATCTCACTGAGCAGCATATACAGAGTTTAAACAGAGAAATGTTCAGACAACGTTATGCAGTAGTTATTTTAATGAGTAGTTTGCTAGGTAGTTTCTAAAGGCACTATGCTCTGTGAGATCAAACTCTGTCAGAGATACTTGGTTCATCATTGGCATAATCAAGCCTCAGAAGAGTGATTATTTTTAAATTTGCCAGTGATTTTGTAGAACAGATATATTTGTGGAATATGCAGATAACATTGCTGTTTTGAATATCGAAAATGTTTTTATGTGGGTTTGTTCCTTACTACCAAGTACATGTTCAAGTTTTAGGCCATTACTCCTTGTCCTATTGCTGTACACTACCAAGAAGAGCCTGCTTCTCACCTTCCTTCAGATATTTGTAAACATTAATCAGATCCTTCTTCGGTCTTCTTTTCCCCAAGTTGAGCAGACCCAGGTTACCTAGTCTTTTCTCATACATAAGATGCTTCAGACCCTTTATCATCTTTGTGGCCCTCCACTGGACTCCTCCTAGGAGATCCCTGTCTTTTTTGAACTGGGGAGCCCAGAATTGGACACAATGTGCAAAATAAAGGATGTCAAATGCATAAAATAATGATGAAGACCAGATCTGAATTGCTATCTATTAATAATGATAAATACAACATATATTCTTTCAGATTCCTGTAGAAGAAGAAATAAGCTTCTCTGTTCTTCATAGAGATCATTAGAGTAAAGGTGTTTTTTTGGTTGGTTTGTTGGTTGGTTGGTTGTTGGTTTTTTTTGGTAACACTGAAAAATGAGAACATTCTTCAACATTACGGTCTCCACTGAAAATATACTGCCATATTTTCCTTCTAATCTGGATTGTGGATGTGGTTACAGAAATCAGGGAATGTGCTGAAGCAGTGGTGAACATCCTGTTGGTGATGAGGCGCTCTACTGCAGGATTCTTAATTATCTGCTGTTCCTCCAAGGTTTCAAGGTTTGTTGTCCCAGTCAGCTCACATATAACAGCATCAGATCTTACGCTGCCAAAGAAATGGATGGAAGTTACTAAGAATTATATCTGAAAAACTATGATCAGTATCTTCCGATAATGTATAAATGTCAACGGTTTATGGGCTGGTTTGGCCCAGTTCCGTGTCTAGTGGGGCAGAGGGATCCAAAGGAAAGAAAGGGACATCAGGTGACCTTTTCAGGGGTTATAGCTCCTCTCTGAATGCAGAGTCTTCCAGGATATGCAGTTCTTCTTCTCTTCTGGACAGGTGCCCGGAACTGGAGCATTAACTCTTTAACTCCCAGTGCACTACATGATGTTATGATGTGGAATACCAATAATCAAAAATCGCCATAACAATAAATAATAAAAAAAGATAAGTCACTTTGCAGCCTGATCTATTCAGTGTCCTGAAGCTGCGGCATTAGAGGACAGTCAGCCTGTCAGTCCCAACCTGTTATTCAGGTCTCCAACTAGTCAGGCTGCAGACCTGACTAAAAATGCTGGGCATCAGGCAGTAGATAGTTCCAGTGTTGTTTATACCATAACTGCTAAAAGCTTCTTCTGAACAGTTTTCCATTCTTTTGGTTTTGTCTCACTGCTGCTTCAGACAGTTAGTTCTCAGTTGTACTTTGATTATCACTCCATCATTAATCCTATGCTTGTACAGAAGTACCTAACCTCATCCATCTGGATGTGGCCAGATAGAGTTTGTCCAACATGTAGTCCACTCTTTCTTTGCCATCATGTTTTCCAGATGTGTCCGTCCAGTGTCCTGCTCCTGGAAACATGTTTATCATAGAATCAAATGGTAGCATATGTGCTCTGCTCCATAAATGCACTTGTTTCATGGGACTGTGATGTTCTGAGAATCACATTTGGTTTGCTTGCATGATCGCATATAAGCCTGTGGTATTTCAGAAAATGTCTGCATTTCAGTGAACGCACTCACCATTGGGTAGATGGCTGCACACCTCTAATTCAATTCAGCTGGAAAATTGGACAAGTTGCTTCAAGTAGCTATTAACAGTCAAGGTCGTGTTTTAAAAGCATCTTGGTCACTGCCAGTAATTAACTGCATACTATAACCTATTCTTTCTTGGTGCTTACTAGGTAAGGGTTAAAGTGAAGACCTTTCTTACTGAAGACCATACATTTACATATCGTGGAATATGAGTAAGCAGTTTGACCTTCATTTCATCTCAGCTGTTGTCAGGAGTGTCTTTATTCTCTTGCATTCTACATGGACCCTACTAACCTACTGTGTTGAAACAACATTTAAACAAGACAAGATTCATGCTTACAAGCAGATTTATTTGCTGCAGTAAACACTGTTGTGTTTGCAAGTGGCTGCCTTGTTAATGTGAGAAGTGACCACTGAAGTGTCTGCAGTGTATGCAGTTGGGAGTCTAGCAATGTAAAGCTTTTAAGTAACTATAAACATGATCTATGTCTACTTCATGCTACCAGTGAGATTTGTGATCAGAAACTGTCAGTTTACTGTGGCAAAGATTTTTCATTTCAAACAATCATGGTCAAAAAAATTGAAGATTTTTTTGCTTCTGAGACAGTTACTCCTATTTAGGTTATTCCCAGGCTGGCCTTGCTATTACTAAATTTTCATGGTTATTGGATTCTATTTTATAATATGGATCCAATTTTGGAAATGCCATTTCTTATTCTTTAATTACTCATTTGAATTGGGAAGTAAAGAAATTCTGTTTTCAGAATAAGCAGCAGTGGTAGTGTATATATATTGATCAATATATTACATAGTATTTTTACAAATACATTCCTGTGTAAAATATATAGTATAAGAGAAAAATGGATTCTCAGCTTTTTATTGCACAAGATTAGCTTAAATGACTTCTGTGACTCAAAAAAAAAAATAGAGTCTTGGTAGTCAGTGACGAGATTCAAATTAGCACCCAATAAAAAAATTACACGTGTTCATTTATAGGAAGCTAAGAAAAGCTTAGTCTTACTGTAGCAGAAGATGAAAATGCATTATGAAGATAAGCAGTCGACTTCCTTAGGCTAGATAAAATGTATTGAAAGGAAAGACAGAGAAGGATCTCTGTGTGTCAGACATTGTCTGACTCTGTACCTCTCCTGGAGTGCAAGTGCTTAGCAGTGATTAGAAGTAATGTCAATGAAATATGAATGCATGGTAGCATTTCCAACCATATTACACTGTATCTGCAAGTAACTCCTCTTTATCTGAACCAGAAGCATGAAAGAAATTAATAAAATATATGAGGATAAGGAAAGAGCTTGTACTGTGCCCTCTCTATAATAGTAGTATCCATGGTACAGCTTGTACACTAAGGTGACATTGTCACTAGACTCTCTCCGTGTAAGTCATTTGCACTTCACAAATTAGAAGCTATCTCAAAGCATACAGTAACTCTTACCTGGCATGCTTTTACTTTGGAAGGAAGGTGTGGTCTGTAGCAGTCATAACCAAAATGTAGTTATAATTACAGTGCTAATATTAGTAATATTTGCTTTATACTACTTGTAGAACACATCACCTAAGAATAGTGGAGTAATAACAAATGTTAAGCAACATCAGAACCTCCAGCCAGAGATGAACTTCTCCCGATTAGTGTGGAAAGTCAATGGCTTGAGAAACCACTCGTTTTACCAGATCACACAGTAAGTGCTAGGGATGCAGAAGCGAATCCATGACTCCATATTGTCTTTTCTGAAATCTAGAGAGTGCTTCCAAAGTCCAACTTGAAAAAAGCAACTCATGTCTTTGTTCTGTTCTATGTAAATACTTGATGTACTTTCAGAACTTCTGCTTGGGCTTGTGTACTCGAAGGGATATGGTTCTTTGACACCTTTGTCTTTCTCACCTAGCTGGAATGAGGATATATTCCAAGGAATGGGAGTTTTCCTCTACAGTTTCAAGGCAAAGTTTATGCTGAGTAAAGAGACAGTGAGCTTAGCAGTTACTGGATAGACTTTGTACTGCTTTCTGTTGAAAGCTCTTGGAGCCTTTCACCAGACTCTAATGACTGAAAATTCATGATGCACCAATGACACTCCTAACTTTATTACACAGACGGGAAAAAAGAGAAATGCTGGGGCTGGCTGATTCCCCCACTGACACAAATCAATCCCAGAAACCTTTGTCTCTGGCACTGCAGACACAGAGGTAGGAGCCTTCATTGTTCAGATAAGCAGTCCAGCCAAACTGAAAAGGGAATGTATGTGAATAGAGTTGAACATGTACATCTTTAAAAGATCAGTCCTAGTTTAAAACAAAACAGAAAACTCAGAAAACTTTGAGGGAGTTTTAAGTTTCCTAATTTGTCCATTTTGTGGCATTGGATCTAGTATGGGTAGTATTTTATTTAAATCTATGAGCTTGTCACTTGTGTTTTGTCTGAAATGCTGATCATACAATGTGTGTGAAGCCAGTATTCTGACAGGCACAGTGCAGTCTTTTAACCTTTAACCAGCTTAACCTTGCAAGGAGCTCATGGCAGTTTTAACTGGCTGTGATATAATCTAAAAACATTTGTTCTTCAAATATTGATGTTCTTCACAAAGTAGGATAACGTTTTACTATTTCTGGTGTGTAAAATAATAAATGACCTTTTAAATGAAAATCAAGTGCAGGGACAGGTACTCCAAATGTTTACTGACTATAAGCATCACTAATTCTGGGTAAAACGTCTTATTATGTAAACTAATTTTCAAGCCACGTTTGTTCTGTTCTTAGTTTTATTGGTTGGGCATGTTGCAGGTAGTTATTTTCCTGAACATCAACTAGTTAAGATGAACTTTTACTGAAATATCATTTTAAGTTTGATCTGGAAAAGAAAACCCTGATAACGTTTTTTCTGTGGCTTTCAAATTGTGCTACAATTGAGTAGTTAACAATTACAATGGAGATCATTTGGCATATGAAATAAGAACAGATAAAAATCCATAAATAAATATTCGCCTTATTCTTAGCTTAGTCTTTACTTTTGCGAAGCAGAAAAATGAAATTATTAGTGCAAAATAGACAGCAAATCATTGATTATTATTAATATTTGCTTTCCCCAGTCATAAACTGTATTCATGCTAAGGTAAACTATTATGTACTTTGACCGTACCACATATACTAGTGTAGTACTTAGAAAATGCATAGGATATTGAACGTAAACCTCAGGTAACAGAATATTGCTGGCAGGCAATGTTCATACTCAGAATAAAAGTGGTAGTTCGTGGTAAACAACTAACAGTTCTGAACCTATTGGAAAAAAATGCAAACCAAGCAGAGCATTCCTGATTGCTTAAGCACTTGTCTGTACTTAATACCAAACAATCAGACATACAGTTCTCCCAGACAAGATTCAACAGTTGTTTCATACATCACATATAGGCCTCATGCTTTACTTATATGGCAACTTATCTCTCTGAATTGATTTAATAACCTGAGTAGTAAATATCAAGCTGAAATATTCAATAAAAGTGTGCTCGTATCAGAACACCAGGCGAAGACTTCTGAGTAACATTAAGAAAACCAGGAACTCTGTTTTGGAGAAGCTTCTTCCCTGGAGCAAATAACACAAGCAAGATATTCAAAGATGATGCTCAGATGAAAGTAAAACGAAAACTCTCTACAAAACAGTTTTTGTTTTCATGTATAATGAAAGTAGCTAGTAGTATGGCCAGCTGAGGCAAAAAAAAAAAAAAAAAAAAAAGGTAAAAATTGAAAGAACAAAGAACATTCCTGGTGGGTTTTTTTTTTGTAGCTGAGGCCAGTTCAGTCTGTAAAGTACAAAGCTTTATTTTCTCAACACCTGTTACAGCACTGCAAATAACAATATATTTTATGTAAGTACATTTGAACAAATTCTGAGAACGACTGCTGCCAAACTGGTAGTCATCTGCCTCAGGACTTCCAGAGTTGGGAATCTGACCTGACTATGTAGTTCTGGCTGCCTCCTAGAAAGAATGAATCACTGAGCTAAAATTGAGATACATAGAGCTGTTCATTTTAAAGTAGGAACTGACTACTTTTTAATTTCCTTCCGGTGTGTGAAGTCATGAAAGATATTTGATTAATTTTAAAAAAATGCCTGTTTTCTTCTAGATCAGAAATGTTAAGTGTAGTTTTAGTTCTGCATGAGAAGCTCAGTGAGAGCTTGATGTTAGTAATTGATAATAATTAACCTAATGTCAGCTCTGAGTGTGGTAAACCTTGATGATTCTAAATTTTAGGTTGTTATTAGAATTTTGTAACTTGTTAAAACATGCAACAAAATTTTAACATTTGTCATTTCAAACAATCTGATTCAGTTTTGTTAATTCTCCCAACTCTGCTGTTTTAACCCACGTAGCGTCATCAGTTCTACAGTGCAATGCTTTCAAGCATAAAGAAGACCTGAGTTGCTGATCCTAAGTGTAGCCAAAAATATTTCCAGACTTTTTCCTTTAGTAATAATAAAAAGGCAAAAATGTCTAATTTCAAACATATAAAAATATCAAAATTATAGCAGAGAAAAATAAATTCACCAATGATTTTCACATTAAAGTCTTCATTTTAACCACAGAGAGATGTGCATACCTTGTATGCCATGAATGTATGTATATATAAGATTTTCAAAACACGAGTATTTATAAGCATGCATATTTGTATACATACACAAGATTTTCAGAACAGAATTGTAGCTCTCATCAACCTGAACAATATAGCCTTAAAGCATTTTCCAAAATTATGGACATCCCTGATATTCTGCAGTGTGATTTAGACTGTCAGGTAACAAACACTCTTAATCAGAAAATGACATAGCAGTTTTGCATCATTGTGTCAATCCCAATTCCAGCATATTAAAAGGTAAATACTTTTGAAAATGAATACAGACTTGAATTGCTTAAAAAATGTCACTGCTGTGTTTCTGTGTGTTGGCCTCCAAACTCTTCTCAGGAGATTGGTATTTCCCATGTGGTTGCAGGGAAGAGCAAAAGTCCCCTTCAGTGTTATGCGCACTCTGTGTGTGCTCTTCTCCTGTATAAAAAATTACCAACGATTAAGTGTTCTTGTTTCTTGTTTCTCCCATCCTGCTTCCCTTCTAGTTCTGTAATATATAGTTTATCAAAACTCTGAAGGCTGTTTAGAGTGACTGGCTTTTTGTGAAGCAAATAGCTAAACACTGGAGTTGATGCAAACAAGGCACTTAGCATCTGAAAGAAGTGTTAACACTTTATTTACATTTAAATTAAAATGGACACTTATTTATGTGTTCTGGTTCTGAAAGGTGTGTGGTACATCTGCAGAGGCCTATTGTTTATTCATGCTGTAAATCCTTTGAAATGTGTTAAAATGCTTCCCACTCATTATAAAAATCCTGCCACCCATGGATTAGGGCTTTGATGTCACCAATCCTGCTTCAAAGGGTTCTTTCAATGCTATTAATCACAGTTTAGCCTCTGAAGATATAGCCAGAGAAAACATTTGGACATCTTGTGCTAGACTTGCTAAAACTTTGAAATATACAGAGTGTCTTACATATGCACAGTCCCATATCACTTCCTCTCTTCTCTGAGCCTTTATTTTGAAAAGCTATTTTGTGATGACTGACTTTCTGCGAGTACGGTGGAAAAATAAGATACATCATACTGTACAACTAAAGAGAAGGCACTCATTTTGCAGTTGACACCAGTATGTTTTTGCCTGAGGAATTGAGTCAGTCTTTGAAAACCCCAAGGGATAATAAGATTGGGGATTAAGTAGGCTGTATGTCAAAAGGTCAAGAAAAGATACTGTCTTATCATTTTCTCATCTCTTTCTTTAGTTTGTGAGCTTAAGATGATGTCTAAACACTTCAGGATCCACTGATTTTGTAGAAACAAGGTTCTTTCTGCTATCTTTTTCTCTTTTAAATCTCTGAAAGTGTCACAGAGAAATTGATTACAACAGACTGCTCTGTATACTTTTGTGTTGTTGATGTTTTTGTCAGATCAGTAGTTAATGTCAGCAATGCGCCACCTTACTGGTGTCTTTTTCTTCCCTTTTAAATCAACCCTAGACTCCATGTCCTGCCAAGGCAAGGTTGGTAATGAGCAGGATGTGTAAGAAGTGTAGTAGGGTCTGCTGTTTTTACTTCTCTTGTATGATTTACTTTACCATATAATGTTTTCTCAGTAAAGATTATTGAACAATTTTTGTAGTATGCATTTCTTTCTTTTTGAACAGGTAACTTGGCACAGGCAAGAGCCAGAGTGACAGCGGCATCTAGGTCTTTGCCCCCACAGCTTACTGCTGGGCGTATTAAGGTTGGTAGTGTTGCATTTGAAGATAGGTAATTTCTCATGAAATATTACAGTGGGACTATGGGCACGATGCTCAGCTGATGTAGGTATATAGTGAAGCTCTTACCAAATGAGTATGTCTTAATATCAGAAAAAAACATAGGTGAGAGCATTGTTTCCTGTTTTGCTGAGGACCTTTCTGTGGAATCTAATGAAGAATCAGTTTACCAGTGATTAATCTTTAAACATTTGTAGTGACATCTCAGTTATACTGATAATGATGGCAACATTCCTCTTGATTTCAGAGGGTTCAAGGCTTTCTTCTGGCAATTTTTGGCCTAAAAAGAGATTTAATTAGCTAAAATTTGGTTGGTGTGTTTAACTAAACAAAAGGCAAAACAGAAAAATGATCCATTCCTCTTCTGTTCAACCTGAAGTTCAAACTCAAAGGGGCCTTTGTAACTGACAAATGACAGAAAAGAACCACTCAGCAAAGCTGCTATTCTTTATAAAGTAAAAAGAACCATTGAATTTAAACACTTTTTGATTTTACCAAAAAGGTATGTGGCATAATTACAAAAGGATGGGATGATTTTATTGCAGTTAATAGCCAATTGAGTTCACTTTAGTATGTGAAGAAAACTCTTGCACCTCAAGTTGATAACATCTATGCTCCCTCCCGACTTCCAGGTTAGTCCTGTTGAAATGTGATTAGTTGGTTGCTGGTTTTTTGTTTGTTTTACCTCAAAGCAAACAAAAGTATTTAAAAAAAAATGTTGTAACTGATCAAAGCAGCAATTCAAAGGTCTGTAGAATTATATGTTTTGTGCATTCTATTTCTTCTTTACATTCTCTCCTATCATAAGGAGCTCTTGCTCAGATACAGTAATTCTTATGAGTCACCCAGACATCTGTATCTTTCACTGTACCTGTAAATAGAGACTCAGATTTGAGAGATTTATTTCCTTCCTGATATAAACACTTCCAGTGCTGAAGGACAGATTAAGGCCTTACCATTTTTTTTTTGTATTATACAAACATTGTCTTCCACGTCCAGCTATATCAGCATAAGCTTTGTAAGCGTGCATTTTATTGCTGCAGCTGAAATAAAATACAGCACTACTCTTTTAGAGCTTTGATAAACACATTCAGTTGTACTAAGTAGTGTTTAAGGCCATTCACCCTTCACATTGTTAGAGAAGGAGCTAAAAGACATCCATAGTAAGTGCAACACTATCCAGAAAACATTAATCTACAGAATATTTTAGCTGAAAAAAACCCACCACTTTAATTAAAGTTTTATGAAATTATGACAACTTCAAGAAAAAATATTTTAAATTGCTATTTTACAGTTAATAAAATGATTCCAAAAGTATAATAATTTTATTTTGAAGTGTGGAAATTTGTATTTATATTTTAATTTATGAGCTTTTTTGCCTAGTATATTTATCGGCTTTATTGTATTTCATACCATGCTAACAGCAGGCGTGGTCAACATGTGAAAATGATGATTTGCAGTGACCTTATAAGGTGACATGATACCATAAATCATTCTTGTAATACTGTTTCAAAACTATTATAAGTAATTTCTTTTTTTAGTGATGGAACAGTTATCTTTGTTATCTTAAAAAGACAGTTGTCTTTTTAAGGTCAACTGTTTTTCATTTCAGCTGTAATCACATAAATGTATACTGTACACCACGACTATTGTAATGTAAAAATCTGACATAACAGTTGGAATATTCTTCATTTTAGTTTTAGAAAAGCAGCTAGTGATTTAAAACACAAGATAATTTCATGATATTCTTATGTTCTATCAGTTATGATAATGTCTATTGTCTGTTGTACATGTAATTATTGCCATCCCATAAAACTGCATAACTTCAGATACACTCAATATTATAAATTAACTAGAGACAAAACTTCTAAAATTCTTACAGCAGAATCTCCCCAGCTTCAGAATCTATCAAAAAATACCTTCAAATGTCTCTTGTCCAAAAGATTTTGAAATTGGTCGTAGTCCTTACAGACTGCCCGGATCTGAATTTACAACTCCAAAGAAAAAGGAATCTCACAGTACTGGTTTTAGCCTGTTTTTCTGAGAAAAAAAAAGAGGTATTACATCGTTCTCTGTAAATGTTTCTGACCGTCTGTTTTTCTGGATGCCCACTCCCTTTACTCCACAAAATTAAAACAAAACAACCCCCCCTTTGAACCCAGCAGGCTGTAGTAAACCATATTTGACATAATCATGGTCTTAAGCATCATAAGATTCTACCCATTTAGTGACAATAAGCAGCTGTGAAAAGGGGATGCTAATTTTATTGTATTGCCCAAAAGGTAGAGCATTAGCTCAACCTTCATTTGACAGCAGTTATTAAATTGTGACGAGGAGATCATGAGTACTGAAACTCCAACAAAATTATAATTTGCAGTCTATGCTTTTCTAGACAGCCAAGAATTGATTTTAGAAGCTCAGATTCATGGGTAATTGGGCTTTACTATACAGTCTTCAAACAATGTGCTTTTGCTGTTGGTGTTCTTTGTGATTGTCTGTCTTCTAACAGACAATTCTAATAAATGTTACCATTTATTATGGGCTTACTGTCAGTATTCACTGGTAAAGTTGTTGTCTTCTACCTGACCTTTACCAGAGCTTTGGATACCAAAGCTCAAACCACAGTTGTTTTGCCAAGATGGTTTTGAAACGTTCCCAAAGTCTTCCCCATGGACATTTCCACTATTCTGATTAGGTCATTGATGATTAATTTGTCATATGACCTCTTAAGGTGTTTGATGTTATCTGTGCTGATAAAGCTTTTTCCTTCGATATATTACAGTGCTTTCTGTTAATGTCCTTAGAACTGAAATCCAACTGCATCTTTTTTTTCTTCATGTATTTATTTGAGATGCATAATAGAGCATGCACCCCACTTAGGGATATGAGCATCAGAGATTGCAAAATCGTGCTGAAATTGCTGTGGTCACCCTCATGGAAATCTGTCTCCCTTTGCACCATCTGTATTCTGAATCTTGTCTTCACAAGTTTTCTCTTTTGATTTCTTCTCCAACACAAAATCCATTTTCTTGGTCTATAACTACTTAGTGCTTCATTTCCTTTGTATTTTTCATGCAGTCTCCTAAATATCTCCTGAAGGTAAGAGAGAGAGTTACTTTATTGAAAACTGTAGTCTTTCAGCAATTATGTTTAGTGTTCAGAAGAGTGGTCTTAAGTCAGTGAGCCTTGGAAATGGAGCAAAGTCCAGGAGGTGTAGCACAGGTGCTGACAATGGCATTATCTGGTTTATACAAATGCCACCTGGTCAGAGCAGATGGTAAACTGCCACAAAGCAAGTGAATGCTAAAATGTTGCTAATGCCCCATGCAAGCAGGATGCTGGTTGATTTTGTTGAGCTGCAATACAGCAACACAATCTGCTTGTGATTGATAACCATGGTTATACTCATTCATAAATTCTAGTTTCACTTTGATAAGAACAGCTGTACTGACAATATAAGTAAAATATACAAGAGGTAATATGTTTGCTGTCCGTGTATACTGTCTAAAAATAACTCCTGTGAGCTATACAGAAATGCTGAAAAAGTGGTATTTGATGCAACAGCAGTTCAGCTAAATGAGACTGTTGAAAGTCTTGGCATCAAAATGGCATTTTAATGTAATTAATAGTAGACACAACAGCAGATAGGAAAAGACTTGCATGTTTTGTGGTTACCTACTCTGTTTGCCACTTGTTATGTTGCGAGAATGTTTTTCCATGTGTGAGCAAAATGAGGCAGTTTTTTTATTGTTTACTTCCAGGTCATTACAGAAATAGTAACTTTATATAGAAAATAAGACCCAATGGAGTTCATTGCAGTGATGATAAAAGTAAGGAAGGCTTCATAAGATACTGCATCTTGACAGCTGCTCCATTGGCCTAGCAATATACTATCATGAAAAAAGTGTGAAATTTTCCCCTAACCTGATCAGAAGAGTCTGTCAGTCTAGGAAGATCTAGTAAATGAAGGCATCAAAGGGTCTAATATACAGGAAGACACAGGTGAAATACAGTTTCTTGCTTTGTGAATGAGTTTGGGACATCAAGCTCTTTAGATAGGAGCTGATACTACTGAAGTCAAGTAAATGTCAGCCCTATTTCCAAAGGTCAAACAGGAATCTGTAAATTGCTTGTGTGTTTCCATCCTCTGTCACTAGCTACCTTATGTAATAGTTGCACTCACAAGCATGCCTCATGTAGTGACTGAGAGCGCCAAGATGTTAAATGTAGTAAGAACATTACTGCTTCCTTGCTGGAATATGTATTGGGGCATAATTTAAAGAGAAGAGACATGACATGCAGTTTTTTAATGTAGTATGCTTACTGCTTGGCCTGTCTCAAGGCATATTATGAAATAAAAAAGTGGAGGCTGCTGACTATGACCGCCGTGATGTAGCTCACAAACAACTTTACAAGTGAAAAGTACTGAGAGAATCACTGCTGGCTGACAGACAGCTTGTTGTGTACCTTTCCCAAAGATGCTAGGAATGTGGTCATGAGAGAACGAGAGAATGACCAGAAGAAACATCAAACCTAGCTTTTGTGAATGAGGTGGGGTGGGGGTGCGGTGTTTTTTCAACAGATCTAACATCTGAGTTTTGTCTTCCAGGTTGACACAATGGAAGTTATGCGACACCCTGAGGAAACAACTAACATGAAGCGACAAACTATGGCTTCCTATTTTAGGGTACAGCAGTTAAACTGTAAACAAATATTCTGATTATAAGAACAACAGATATTTCTGAAATAAATGTGGAGTTGTTAGATCAAAGAGGAAAGTAAGAGACTAAAAAAATAAATAGCTAGTGAGTCTGAAAATACTCATCTGTTGTCTGAATGCAGCCTACAACCAAGTGACCACACTCAGATCCAGTCAGCTTGGAATTGTATGCAGCATTGAGACTGAGTATATTTGCAGCAAATTCTGATCAGACAGTGGGATAATGAGGTAAGAATGAAGCAGAAGCAGAAATATTTTTGTGCAGTGAAATAAACTGTATTCAATGTTCAAGTTGGTTAAGGCAAGAAGTAATGGGCCCATATTTCAGCAGGAATATTCAGGTTAGATGCTAAGAACATTCTGAATAGTTACAATAATGTGGCACTTCAATGGATTATCCTGGGAGAATGTGCAGTCTGTAGCAGTGATTCTGACAAAAAGATTCCTCAGAGATGTGCCTGAAATGATACAGATACATTCAGTGCTCTCCGTGGGTAGAGTACTAAACTGGTGGCTTCTTTCAACCCCATGGTCTCCATGGTTTTCTGTGATTCTTACATGATTGTTTGTTTTACAGTAAGCTTATTCTCCTGTTGGGGATAGCTGTTTGATCAAATCTGCCTACAAGAGTTATAGTTTGGACAGCTTTTAATTAAAAATTTCAATATGAGCCTTCTTAAACTACAAGAAGGTAATATAAGGAGAGGTGAAGAGAATAGGGTAAGTAGAACCAGAATTATAATTTGTGTTTAACAGTTAAAAGCTTTTAATAGATTCTGGAATTTAGCCAAAAGCTTAAAAAAATAAAAACTCGAATACCAATTAACGTTATGACAGATTAACATAGAATCAATCATTCCATACTGTTTACAAAATGAATTTCCTGCTTATATAATTGAATTGCAGTTTTTATAGACAAGACTCTGTATCTCTTTTTTCCTTTGCTAGTATTCCCTCATGGATCTTCTATCCAAAATGGTTGTTGGACAGCCTCACTTTATCCGCTGCATTAAACCTAATGATGATCGAGAAGCACTAACATTTTCTCATGAGAGAGTTCTACTGCAGCTACGATACACTGGAATTCTGGAAACTGTCAAAATACGTCAAAAAGGATATTCTCATCGCATCCTTTTTGAAGAGTTTGTTAAAAGGTAAGTCTTCTATAGCATGACTGTCATTTTAAAGTTCCATTCAACAAAATATATTGTATTTTTAAGTATGAAAAGCTCTAAAAACATTGGTTTGTACATGTATGGTCTGTGTTATTCTAATAAAAGCAGTAACTATCAGATAAAAACTACAAGAGTGATCAATAGAAGAGGGAGAACTTCAGTGAGCAGTTAGTATTCAGTAGCAAGACCATCCCTATGATTTCTGCAGCAGATGCAACATGTGGCAATAAGCATCATGCTCAGACAATACAAGGATTTGAAAGGTCAGTGAGCTTCAGTCATCATTTTAATAAGATCTACATGCTTAAGAAAGAGCTGATATAAAAGAACTGTTTTAAAAAAGGAGCAACTGTCTGAGAAGAGTATTAATTTCAAGCTTGAAAATATTAACATTAATTAAATCAGGATTTTTTTTTAAAAGCTAGAAATATTCCAGAGAATTTTTCATCAATACTGATTTTAAACATAACACATTGTAAAAAATGTTTTAAAATATTTTTGTGAATAACGTACCAAATTTAATTTATTACATCCTTTAGTGTGTAGAGAAGTCATACTGGAAAAATGTAAGGCATAATTTCAAATCTGTGTCATACTGGGGTAGTTCCCACATAGAGACATAATGCAGAAGAATGCCTCTCCTTTTTCCCGTTTTATACCCCTTTCATCCCTTTTTCTCATACACTCCCTTCCCCCACAACCTTTCCTCATTTTTTTGTCAGCTCAGGAAGTATGAATATTCAACTGAAAAAGCTGTTTCTGCTCTGGAGCAAGACTAGTTAGTAGAAATGTCAAGAGCTTACGCCTGTACACTGACATTAGCCTGGTAGTGAAGAGGTGTAATATACAGGTGTAACTGGAGAAAAGCATTTGTGTGCACAAAAGTTCTCTAACTTTAGAATATTCTTCCTAACAGCTTCCTCATGGTCATGTGTCTTGAATTTACCATGAATTATAGCCAGATATCTGTTGACCTGAACCCTCATCATAGCTGCTATATACTAGTTTGATTACTGAAAGTATCTGTGTATCAAGAAGTTACAAATCTGATTCAGGAAATGCAGTTGTCTTTATAATGACAATCTGTTTATGCGGTCTTTATATGGCTTCCTTTAGAGCTAAAATATTTTTGTATGTATTGTTTACTTTTCTCTAGTCTGTAAGGCTGATAATTTGATAATGAAACAGAAGCGGTACCTCTAAGCAGTTGGCTCCTTAAAAGTAGGAACAAGTAGCAAATGACTGTATCAACCCTTTATTGCTATCTTCTGTACTAGAGATCCAGAGAGTATAGAGTTAATGAATCTACAGAAAAAAAAAACACAAAAAAACCCCATTCATATGATACTAGATGGAAGTAGCTCATTAGGTTTTTGAGAAAGAAGACAGAGAGTTTCATAGGCCTTTCCAAAAACCCAGAGACTAAGCAAATGTACATGTCGGTAGATCAGTTATTTGAGTTTGTGTATCTGTGGTTCTTGCACAGACAGATGTTGATCAGTACACTGTAGTTTGATCAATTTCTGAAAAGTTACTGAAATTTCTGATTTGTAATATGTTAGGATGCTAAAGGAATATGTAACAGAAATGCATGAGAGATTTGTATCCCAGGAAGGATAACTAACATGTTCATCTGTCCATCAAAGCAGTTTAATTTTCAGACGCAATTTCCCTCCACCTTTAATTTGTGTGTTACATGACTAATTTTAGTAAGGTCATACAATTCTAAAGCAGGTTGAACAAAAAGATTAATTTTTCTGATCGCTTACATGTTTCACAACATCACAAAGAGCCTGAAATTTTGTCTAATCGGCACATAAGTGAACTAAGATTAATTTCACTGAAACTGATGTAAATTGAGATGAAATTAGGCCTCTTCCTATCCTATCAATAGATTTTTCTCATTTGAAAATGCTCAGAATCTGAGTACAACCTTGAAAATGAATGGTAATACAAGCAATGATAACTGTAGCTTTCCATTCCTACAGATAAGGGCAAGTCGTGTTTAACATCTTTTTTTATAGTCCCCAAGTTTTTAAGTCCAACCTGGTGTAATTCATTCAGAAAAGAAAGTCAATATAAGAGAACTGGGGGGAGATTTAGCAGTTTGCCCACCAGCATAAAAGGCTTTTGACTGAGTTCAGAATATAAACTGAGGCAGGCAATTCTTTCTCCTTTGTTCAGTTTATGCTTCATTTTTAAACAAATTCTATTCCATTATGTTTTTGAAAAAAAATAATGAACAATGTGAAAAAAAGATATCACTGGAACAGAAAACATTTTTCTTCCACTTACAGCAACGACTAGTCAAGTGTTTTTAGGAACTAAGTAGTTGAATACATAAAAATGTTTGAGAAAACAGGTCAAATGCTAAACAGATTGGCACTTCTTTGTTCATAATCAAAAAGACATTAGGCAAGTATGAACAAGAGTTTCAAAATGTCGGTAAATCTGAGGATATCAAAGATTTTCTAAGCGAGCAAGTTAATTGGTATTTTGATCCTTTTGAGCAACTTAACAACAAAACGGATGAGCCAGCACTTTTTCTCCCTTGATGTTATTAAACAAATAGGTGTGCTTCTTGTCTGCCTGTTCAATAATGCTGTTTTGTAAACTCTTAGCAGGAAATATGAGGACAAAACAATCAAAGGCAGGGAACAGAACCATTCAGTGTTTATCAGGTGGGAGGTAAACAAAAGATAAAGCTTTGTAATGTCGCTCTTTACCATCTTCTGTTTTCATGCAGAGCAGATTATTTCACAGATTGCAAACCTGGAATTTAGTTTATTGGGTTAAAAAACAGATGGTGAGGAGAGGTCTTAATTGTAACTCATTCATATAATGATACTGTAGCCAAAGATAGAATCATGTGTTTCATATGTATAAACAAATAGATTATTTTAATTAAAGTAGCAAAATCTGATTTACAACCCCTGTAAACACTCTGAACCTATCAAGTTTTCAGCAGTTCATCCCCATTTGCGATGTTTCACATCCCATACCGTCATGTGTCTGTCTTACATATTTTCTGTGGAGCTCTCTGGTCCCTTTCTCAGGCTGGGATCCTGGGCTTCAGGTACAGGTTATTAAGGTGATCAGGCAGCAAGGTGGGCCTGGCTTGCAGGACTGCACAGTGACCATGCACTGCACAGCAGCTAAGGAAAGTGCGCATTTTTAGTAGAGACCTACATTGAAATTCCCATTAGATGAGACACTATTTCCTATATTCCAGTGCCTAGGCCCCTGACGTGATGTGCAGGTGTGGCCTTACTGCATATGCCCACCCTATATACACCTTCTGTGTAATGTAGCATATGCTATATCATGTTTTGAAATAGAAGAGACTTGAGAGTCTCGTGGTGCTAAAATGGCGTCAGGCTTCATGTGCCTCAAGCACACAGGAATGTGTTGAGAAGTTTTGTACAAGTTTCATGTAAGGATTGTATTTTTTTTTCTTTTTACTCCTCTGCCAGTTTATGTTCTGCATCAAAATTCTTTGTACTGCATTAGAATGCAGGATGCAGTTTTCCTATGAGTGCTACCTCCTCTTTAATAGCCAGAGCATGTCATTCAGAACATATGCTCATGGCAGTGCCAGTAATATTTCTGTAACAGTGATCCCAATATGATTTGTTCTGCTTTTTCTAAAAGAATTTTTAGAGTAAATTCGCATAAGGTCTCTGTTGGTACACCTGACACCAATTCAGTCTCTAAATTCTCAGTGTTACGTTTCTTCTGTCCAGTGGTGATAGGCTTGTTTATAATTCAAAATAAGGGAAGCCCTGTATTAAATTAGAAGTCAACTGATCTGCTAGAGAGAAAATAAATACTTACTGTTAAAATAGTGCATTCTTGCTGCATTCTCACTGAGTCTGCTTTTTATCAAAACCTTCGAGTGAATTCTAGAGAAAAAGCATTACCATTCACCTTATTTTAATTTTACTATTATCCATGGAAGTGATTGTTATTTTTTTCAGTGAATTTAAGATTTCACGATCTGCATACACTTTACACTTTATGTACGATAAACTACTGTATCTTCCACATATTTCTAGACTCTTCGCATCCACAGAATGCTGGTGAACAGTTGCAGGATAAAGGAGGCTTGAAACCTCTAGGAGTAAAAAGTCTGATAATCCCTTACAAATTATAAATACAGAATGGACCAAATTATGCTTTTTTGGGAGTATTTCTGTGACCCTATGGTTTTCTGATGATTGACAGCATGCTCTCAGTATTTTCTACAGAAAAGTTTTGTAGATATTTCTTAAGAGTCTCTTAGATGCTTTTTTCACTTTTCAGTTACATTTTTCGATTCATTCTCTTACTGCAGAGTTACTAAATGTAATTAGTTTTATACAATCTACTGGGGAAGCCTCTGAAAGAGGTAAGATGCAACCAACATGTGCTGGGAATTTTTGAAAGTTATCTACAGGCTCTTTCAGTGCTCAAAACCACGATGGTTCTTTTGCTTGTATTTTAACTTTACATTTTTAGGCCTGAGAACAAACAAGCATCTTCTGAACACTGAGAATACCCCTTTTGTAGCTGGGGGTCTATTTAGAAAGAGATTTTCTCCCTTCCCCCACCTGAAGGTTTTCACATGTCATTGCCCATTCTCCACCTGAGGACAGAATGTTTTAATACAAAGATTCCTTTTAAAGACAAGAACTGTTAATCATTATCTTGGTGTGTAGAACTCACAGAGCCTTTAGGTTTGGACTGCAAAGAAATTTTGGTAAGAGGTGCTGTTATAATAGTTAATGGTGCTGTTTAAGTGCTATTTATTGATCTGTTCCAAAATTCACCCCTAAGGATTGGAGAGGAGAGAAATTGAACTGTTTACAATCTGCTTGTCTAAGGTAAAACCTTATATAAGTCAGACAATTAACACAAGCAGCAATCTGATGTTTTCTGTGTCTCAGTACGCTTGGATGCCTTTAACTCTGCATGTCTTAGCGTTGTATTTGTTCATCTGGGGATAAATTCAACTTCTGATGAACTCTTTTTGTCTCTACTGTTAAGTCCAAGTTAATCCTGCTCCAATATATGTTTTGCATGAGAATATTAATATCCATACAGGATCATTTGTAGAGCAATATAAGAACAAATGGTTAAGAAATATATAATTTCAAACAGGTTTCATCAACTGAGTAATCAGTTCTTCTGAGGTGAAATTACTTCTCTTTTACTCACTGCTGCTGAAAATGTGATCAGTCAAATGCTTTTAGGATACATATAGTTTGTGTATAGTGTAGGAACTTTTCAAGCAGGATGGATAATTTAAAAGAAATGTGGTTTTGCATTAGTATGGCACTTAGGAATTTACTGCCTTTATTTCAAGACAAATGAAAGAAACCATATTGTACTTAAAACAGTAGTACCAGTTACATGGGAACTCTACACTTTCTTAATTTCAGCCTGGGTGATCATTTTTCTGTCATCACTCAGATCTTCAGTAGCGTTAGTAAGAGTAACCATTTGCATCTAAAGAAAATCCTACCAACATACTGGAGTATGTCTCCAATCCCATGCAGAGTGGTTTGTAATAGCCTTTATGATTCTTATTCTATTTAAATGCAGTGAAGTAGTGCAGAGATCCCATTTAGATGATACCTTATGTATAGACCAGGAACAGCATTACTTTAACCTACAGCCAGTTTAGCAAGCTGCCCTGGGAGTGATACTATCATTCTTTCTTATCTGCTTAAGTCTTTCTTTCAGTCTTGTATTTATTTCCAAAACAGAGGGTAAAACTGTTTTTTTCATCTCAAATTCAAAATACTTCAAGGTAGAGGATTGCACAGCATGTGTTCTTCATGAGTATTTCTGTGCATTTAAGACATAATATTGTGAATGTCTGAATATATAAGTAGTGTGTGTTACAATGAAATTACCTGGTTTTTTTTTCAGTAGTCCTAAATTTCTCATTACTCATTAAGACCTTCCATGCCTATGTAACAACAAATGAAAGACTATAAACTTTATCTTTAAAAACAGAAATGAAAGTATTGGCTTAATAAAGACAAAGTGTTTTGGACCACTGCATTGTCTGCTAGAACACATGCAAATATGGAAATAAAAAAACTAAGTTGTGAAACTTTATTCTCATGTGGAAGTGCATGTGATTTCTACGTTTCTGCATTTAAGGATCTAGTTTCTTCTCTTGATAAAATCATGTAACTAGAGTTCGCTCTCTTTGTGATCTCTGTACAGTAGAGTTACGTAAGTATGATAGAGATGTTCTTAGGCCAATAAATCAAAATGAACAGAGTTGTAGTTGTATGTTGCCCAAAGCTTTGGGTGCATAACCAGACATTTTCACTACCATTTCACCATGCATACATTTCACTATGTGTAATATTTGCAAACTTTCACCAGATGCATTAAGGTGAAACATTTTATCTTCCTCCAAAATATTGCATGTGTTTTGTTGCCATACAAAGATCTTATATCTCGTAAATTAGATGGCCCTACATGGCACATGCTATATTGTGATACAGTTATCCTGAGCACAAATCAAATTACTTGTGTGTTTGTAGTTAGTGACTTAGTCATGAAAGCAGGTGGTGCTAGAAAACAAAGCATTTGCTTGTCATTGATAAGATTGTAAAATTTACAAATTGTGGAGTTCTCCCTGACTATTTTATTGTATCTGTGCTATCTAAATATTGTTCAATGATTTTAGAATTCCCAACTACAATGTGTCTTAAAAGATACGTGAACATGCAAAAAGCTGATAATAGCATTGACTCGAAGCTTTTCTTCCCTATAGGAAAGGAAACGAACCACTTAAGTTACATATATGTATAAATGCCAAGGCTAATCTAAACTAGCTTTTGAAGCAATCAGCAATTTACTATTGATGCAACTTCTCTTACATGTCTGTCAAGTGCATGTTGAAATAGCAAACTATCACAAATTGTTTGGGATATGCATATTTTATATCTGAGTTCTACCAGTGCAAGTCAGAGTGCTGTCTTGTGAAATCAGGCATCATTAAGTTTAATAATAAAGTAGAGGAAATGTGCTTTTTTTCTTTTAGATCTGCCATGTTTCTCCATACCTGCTAAATGCCATGACTGTTGGTATTTTGAAAGTCTTGGCTATATAATTTGCAGTTTCATCTTACTGAAAAAATGACTACACTAAAAACCTTAACTCAGTAACACATAATCTCCTATCATTATTCAGAGTGGGCAGTGTCTCCAGTTGGTGAATATCTGTCTCTTCGGTTCAGGACAGATTCCAGTGCCTTCAGACATCATTTTGTTCCCCTTTGATCTTTATTGACTATTTTAGTGGTTCTTTTTTCTTTCTTGTGACAACTGGAGCTAATCTCTAGAGATTAACTGGAGCTAATATTTGAAAATCATATTCTCCTGATTAAAAAAAAAAAAAAAAAAACACCACAAACTTGTGCTATTCCATTCTTTATAATTGCTTCTCAGTATTTTCTTTCTTCAGTATCAGGTAGAATTTTTTCTTGCCTTTATGTGGCTACAAGAGCTTCACTGAGCTTCACTGGTTAGATTCCTCTCTTTATTCTAAGGACTATGTGATGGTTCTTACCCATTCTAGTAATTAGGAGATCAGTTTGCCAAACTTGCCAATTCCTTTCAAAAGCAATGTAAATAGAGTAGCTCCTGCAGAAGTGTAAATTAATGAAGACCAAGAAGGAACGTGATGGTTCATAAATGAGAGGTGAGGTGGCAGTTGCTACCATCTAACTGTGTACTTGTGGTAAAATAACCCTGAACTTGTAAACTAGCTAGCCTGTGTTCTTGCTGTTATGTTACATGATTGTTTGCAAATAGCGTTACTTCAATACCATAAAACTGTCCTTCATGAACAAACCGTGGCTTTACAAGCACGGCTTGTTACAATCATTCCTCTTGTCTGTTCAGTTCAAACAAGTATGCATCTCTTTTTTGTTATCTTTTTGCACCGTAATTTCATTTCATGTAATTCTCAGGGCTGTTCTTTTTAAGATCATGGACAAAACAAAAGTCAAGGTTGTTTACTGTGGGCCTGATCTGAAGGCCACTAGAGTTATCATAATAATTCCCACTGATTGATTATCCCAATCAAATAGAAAAAGGGCACAATGCCTAATGACTTACATAACCATGGAAACCCTTATGCCTATCAAACATCTTTTAATTCATATGAAGAGTAGTTCATTTTATTTTTCTCTTTAAAATAGCTACTAGTTTTGTTTAACCACCAGCACTAAGATCTTTGCCAATAAGATAGCAGTGCCAATTGTTTTAATTGTGCATATATATGACCTCTTCCTGGAAACACGAAATTCAGATGTCAAACAGTCTGAACATCCTGCTGTCTCTAAATTAAGATTGATATGAGAGTTGTTTTTCCTGTAAACTAATCTTTATTCTTCACACACGGTAGCAGCCTCTCAGCATATATAATCCGTCAGTATCACTGATACAGACTGTGTGCTGCCTGCCCTACTAGTGCTGGCCTTTTTCTTCACAGACTGAGAAACTGCAGTCTTTCTATTTGACATACTGAAAATGAATATTACTTAGGTGCCATTGACAGGGTGACCTTGATACAAGCTCAAGAGTCCTTGGACTTCTTATGTGGACCTCTGTTTCCCAGCAAATATCAAGGCCACTTATACTTCTTTGTGAATAACGGCCAATACCCATAATAATAAATAATATATCAATAATAAATCTTATTTTATATATATAAATCTTATATATATATATATATACAAATAATATATCTTTGATATATTTCTGTGAGTTCTGAAGATCCATCTCTGAGCTAGAGAAGAGCAGTGGAAGTACGTTTGTTGCCAAGTCAACCTTTTCTTTGTCATTTTGTTTTGCAGGTATTACTACCTTGCTTTCAAGGCACATGAGTCTCCCCTTGGCAGCAGAGAGAACTGTCTCACCATTTTGGAGAAAGCTAAACTAGAAAACTGGATTCTTGGAAAAACCAAGGTAGAGAACGCTAATGTTTTCTCAAGGATAGTGTCCCTTTAGCAAAGCATATCTAAGAGTGGTTTGGAAAGTACTGAGTGAATTAACAAGAGAGCAAGGAATTTGTTCCAGTTAGTTAGCCTCCTAGGTTACAGAGGTTCCCTTCCAAGCCAGATGAGTTTGTGCTACCAGAGGAAAGGTGCATTGGGTACCTCCCCAAAATGCACTCTGCACGTGGCTGCCTTGATAAAGACAGTACATCTGTCAGTGCCTGCTCTGATAGTGTCCTCCTGAAGATCCTTCTATTAATCATGACATGACTGAAACTTTACACTCTGGCCTGTTCTGTGGGTCTGGTTAGTACATTATCTGTGGAGTTTCAGATGAGATTTTTCTGGTTCTTTGATAGAAGAGCCTTTGATCGTGGCTTTAAATGGTCTGGCTGACTTCTGTGAAAAGAAAGTTATGTTGTATCCTGAGTTGTTTTATTGTTCACAAAGGAAAAACAAGGAGGGCTTTCCTGCTCAAGACCCAGATGAAGTGTGTATAACTACCCATAATATTTGCCTCTTGAAGCAGTGTTGTTAGACAATATTGTGTAAAACAAATGTAGTCCAAGATTTATCCCCCGACTGTCAAGAAATTGTATTTTAAAACTGTTGATACATGAAAGCATCCCTGTCACCACTTTCTTAAGGGCAAAAATATGTGGTTTATTTTGGGGTGATCATAAGCAATGGAATAATGAAGTTCCCCCAGCACACTGAGAGCAAATTCTTTAATTCACACAATTGCTATAAAATCAGCAACTAGTATTTTATGAGCTTTCCCAGAAACAGTGCCCTGAAGTAGACCGATATGAGGCTTACAAAAAGGCAAAATACAATACATTGTGCTGCTACCTGTGTGTAATATTGAATTTGTTGTTCCATTTCAGGTTTTTCTAAAGTATTACCATATAGAGCAGTTAAATTTGTTCCTGCGAGAAGTTATAGGGAGGGTGGTGATCATGCAGGCTTATATCAAGGGATGGCTTGGAGCAAGGAGGTACAAGAAAGTCAAAGAAAAAAGAGAAAATAGTGCTGTTACCATACAGTCAGGTAAATATTCGCATTTCCTATTTAACTGAGTAACTTGGCATTTCAAGATGTTAAATTATGTGTACAATATTTATTCATTCATAATAGTTTATATGAAATCAAAATAAGTGGAGGTACTTTTCTCTACAGCTAATTGATGCAAATATTACTGATTTACTTCTAGGGTGTTATCTTAGCTTTCAGTAATGTCATTATTTAAAATATTTTAGTATTCTGGATGTGATGCCTGTACATAAATGGAAAAAATTCTTAGGTGCGTCTACACTATCTTGCAACACATAAATAAAATGAGGTGTCTTGGTTCTCCTCCCTCTCTTCCCCCTCTTTCTTCTCACGTGCACCATACTTACAGATAACATAAGTTATGGGGTAGGTCCAAAAGGCTGATTGCCAGTAATCTAGCAGGCTTTTTTGAATTTGGGGAGCTATATGAGAAGGGGAGTTCTTGTGCTGACTGATGATGCACAATTATCATGCACCTTTGCCTTTTGGATTAGGACATCAGCGAGCACATGGTGACAATTAAAATTTGGACGAGTAAAGCAGTGTTTGAAGTTGCAGGGATGAGCGTACTGCAGTCATGAACTCAGAGTTCAACATGTGGGTGGGTGAGGAGGAGGTACTGGGGGTGGGGGCTGGAGTGGTTGTGGCAGGAGAGATGAAAGTTTCAGCACATCTCTAACTCTGTAGACTCTGTAGCACTTCCTTAAATAAATGTAATTTCCAGCACATGGTTTTGTATTTTTAGCTTGGAGAGGATATGAAGCTCGCAGGAAGTACAAGGAAATAAGGAACAGAAGAAATAATGCTGCTATACATATTCAAGCAGGTAATTAAAACATTATTTTAGTTGCCAACACCTATTTTGTTGTGTGTGATTTCATGTGTCAGTGTGTATAACCAAGAGAAATATCTACAGTCCAAACGAAATCTGTCAAAAGCATTGCTTCTGATCATTTGTTCTTCACTATCAAATGACATCTGTGACAGTTACAACACTTGGGATTTTTCTGAGTACCTTTCTGGAACATACTGATTAAAAGCTGTTAATGCTTTAAGATTCTTCTCAGCACAATCAGTATGATTCAGTCTTGTGCAGAGCTGGTATGAAGCACTGAAGTTTGGCTATAAATGCGGATTGGAGGCACTGGACATGCATTTCTCTGTCTTTGTCAAGTACTGATCCTGGCAGATAGCCTAGTTTCCCTTTCAAATGCATGCTGAGTTTGCTAGCTTTGGCCAATCTCTGACTCTCTGCCAGACTCCTATGCAGCCATATCAATATGAATTTGAATGAACTTTAAAGAGATTGTTGGAGGAACAGGCCCATAGGGCTGTGTAGGTCTCTAGTAGAGAGCAGGGTACCATATGGCACAGAAATCTAAGAACCACTGCTGCGAACTCAGTGATGTTTTCACATGCTGCCAGTGTGAAGCAGCCTCCATATGATGCAGTGTAACACACCTTTCCTGTCCAACCCCAGGTGAGAGACTATACCTGATCAAAAATGAGCTGTAGCTAATGTGTTTACAGATAAATCATGGCACCACCTTTATTTTACCATCTGCCTCTGCTATCATAGGTGCTTAAGCTTTGTAACCTCTCTATTCTCTGTCATATAAACTAAAGTCAAGCTGAAATAGAAGAGTTATAAATATTCCTTTGCTTTGTTCTGTTCTTAAGCCATTTCCACTAAATCCAACATTTTTTCTTTTACTTAAGTTTCCTACTCTGAAAATAAGCTTCAGTATGACTTTGAGCAGAAAACAGAAGAATACCAATCTGGTTACAGAAAGGAACAGATTATCATTAGGTTAAAATAGTAATTTATAGCTTAGTGTGCATACTGTTATGTATAATCATAAACTATAGCTCTAGTATCAAATGCAGAACATTATATTAAATGGAGAACAGTTAAGGAGATCTTCTTTCCTATTACAGCAAGCACTGAGGAACTGCATAAGCATTCTCTCCCCTTCTTCCTCTCCTTTGTGTTGTCATTTATTTTATTCATGATGACACAGAGACCAGATCTTAATGAACCACATGCAACTGCTTTCTGGAGTATTCACTAAATTTATGCTTGTCCATACCTGCACTAGGATTTCCTGACTTTTACGATGGCGTTTTGTCATAAAAAGGAAAGTGAAATGGTTGACCCTTCACTTTTGCACCATTAACAGTTTTTAAGAGGAGAGTTATCTCAGATTTCATTGGAAGCTGGTTTGTAGCAGTATTACTTAGAGGCTGTAGAGGATATTCTGCCTTAGAATTTTATTCATCCAGCTTTCTTAGACATGTAGGAGGTGCATGCATATTACCAATGCTTTAGAAAAAGCAACTGATCTATTCTGCTGTTTGCACACGTGGAAGAGATTCAGAGCTGCGTTCCTTCCTGTCACCTCTGAGATGTTGCATTGAACATGGCAGAGCAGAGGCAGTGGGATTGTACACGTATCCTTGAATTTGGACACTTCTGTCCTCTGGACCTAATGCCGAAGGAATGCTATTAGCGCTCTTCCAACCAACAGACACACTGCCTTTCTTTGTAACCTGGCACTTGACATTTTCAGTGATCAGTCTGGGTGAATGAGCATTAGGACTGTAGGGTTAAGAGTGACAGAGTGACACATGCACCTCTGTATTAATTACGCTGGCTGCTCCTCCTGTCTTTGGCACTGCATTCAGTTAGGTATAATAATAATAATTAATCCCCAGCATGTTTCTCTCTGCTTTTGGAAACCTATATCTAGGAACTTTGTATTTGAAAATTCTTCTTGTGCCATTTTTTCTTCTGTACGTGTTAATCATTCAGTGTCTACAATCAAAGCTCATGCTTGTGAATGGCGGCCATTTTCCTGCTTTAAAAATACACAGACAGTCCTTCTCTTGTTTACATTACACTGCCAAAGTGCTTAGTGACATGGGAACAAAAGCAAGCCTAAATCTCTCCCTTCCCTGCACATCTTATAATGTAAGTGTATATTTCAAGACAGCTTTTCAGTAAAAAGGAGTATGACCACCTTTGCATTTTTTTTTTTAAATGAACCATTTCAGGCAGAGAGATATATTGTTGGCATTTGTCAGCCAGACATTAGCAAAACCGTATAATTAAAATAAATGTACTTCCCTCTCCCTCTTCCTCCTCTCCCTCCCCCCTCCTCAGTCTTCAAGCAGGCCTTGAAATTTAGGAAGCATTTGGCTTACATGTTTTTACAGAACAGCACATATTGAAATTTGTTTTCCTTTCATCTCTTTCCCAATAAAAGCAGCCGCTCGGCTTATCCCTTTAGCTTCCTCAGAACTTCCTTTCAGAATTCCCGATCTATTACAGCACATTCACATACCAGAAACAAGATGCCTTTTCATGCTGTCAACCTTTTTCATCTGAAATGTAAATTAATTCTTGCTGGTACGCTTTGACAGAGATCAAAGTAGGGGTATTAACCTTATTGGGCCTTCTCTTCATCAGAATCAGTTCCAAAGACTGCGAGGGTAGTGTTAGGAGGCCAGTCTTCACTGTTATCTATGGCCCTCCTCCAGGCAGTCCTCTGTCTACAAGTCAGCATTTCAAAGGCGCTGATTTCTTTTGTAAATGACCTTATCATTACTTTAAACTGTGTGAAAAATGATTTGCCTGAATAATTCTTGCAGGATTATCCTGCTCATTTTAATTGTGGGGGGACTTCATTCAGATTCCAGGATATTGTTTAAGTGGTTTTGGCAGCAAGTGATCATAGCCTGATATAAAGGAGGAACACAGCTCCTGATTGGAAACCTCTTGACTTGTTCAGATTGTTCATTTCTTGCAAGTCAGTCTTTGAGGTAGGCTACATTTGCATTTTAAAAATAAACAGATGCCTTTCAAATACATGAGCTGGTGGTCTGGAGATCTCTGTGGGCCCAGCAGTTCACTATCCATTGATGAAATGTTGAAAGAAAAAACAAACTTAGAAAAAAAAACCCTTCACTATATACTTGAGGATACATTTCCTAAGTGTATAATATTACACAAAAAAATGGTCATTATTTCAGATAAGGGAAACACTCTAGCTACTAGACAAAATATTTGTGAATTTAAATTAGGTGAGGAAGGAAAAGCTGCCTTACTTCAGCATATCTACGTTACAGGTTTTCAGAATGTACAGATTTTGTGAGATTGACGACTGAAATAGTGTGCAGGTTACACAAGTCCTTTCTTATTTCCTCCGGTCCAGCTTTCCCAAACTGTATCATTGAGGGAATTTTTAACTTGGAGGGGAATTGTGAAGAATGATTTTATGTAAAGTGTTCACTTTACATGTGTAAGTATTTCTTTGTAATTGGGATTTGAATTGTTTGGATTTACGTCCACGTAAAATGAAAAAGGTTTTACCAAAATAAATTATTTTAGAAAATTATTTTTGCCAGATTCACAATGGTGTAAATCAGTTTGTGACCATTGAATCATCTGGCTGAAATGTTGCTCCACTGATTTGTCTCACATGCAAGTCACACTTAATATTTCTTTGTATTAGAGGAGAGCATTAATTAGAATTTAAAAAACAAAAACAAACAAAAAAAAAAGCCAATGCACAAAACAAACAGATAATAGAATTATAAAGATACATAATCTAGTTATGATAGCACGTATTTCTGTGTGGAGTGACCCTTGTCCTGAAAGACTTAAAGGAGGATTTTAATCTGTTGATTTCATTTGTGAGCTGACGTTGCCAAAATGCCAAATGAGTGGTGCATACAATTCACTTAGATCTGAGGTGACATCACTGAATTCATTTTAATTAGGCCCACTTTAGCCATCTGGAATATACTGTGCAACTCTGGTCAGGACTGAGTTTAACTATGCTTCCAGAGGTGAAAGGCAAATCCATTGAGCCACCGTCTCCTCCTCCAACACGTGCTCACACACTCACCATATGTCACATTGTATCAGAAAATTCTTTATCAAGAACTCAAGAAAAAAGAGCAGAACCCAGATCTTTCTCTTTATTTTTCTTTTTTTTTTCTTTTCCTTTTTTTAAACAAAAAGGGATGTATGTTCAGAAGGAAATCAGATGAAAAAACCCTTTTCCAAAGTGCTTTCTTTCTACAACTTCTTCCCACGCAGTGTTTGCATATCTCACTATTTGCTTATCTCCTTCGTGGGCTTCAGGCAAATTTATTTTGTTGTTAAAAAAAAAAAAAAAAAAAAAAAAAAAAAGGCTTGAATAAGCTGGAATACACTATTTTGTATCTATAATAACTGTAAGTTTTTAATAAAAATTTTACCTTTAGGATTTTTTCAGTAAAGTTTAATGTCAGCTTCAATAGCAGAAAAGGAAGCATTTCTTGAAAACCACATTTTTTCTGTCAATTTGTATGTATGTGTGTCTACATATATTCAGCAAGCAGTGTTGTAAAGTTCTATGAATTATGTAATTAAAATGTTCCAAATACTTCTGAGCACATCATTATTATACCTAGAAGTACATCTATTTTTTATCATTCCTGAAAATAACAAACACGAAGTAACAGATGCAGCTTTATTTTATGTCATTCATTTTCTTCCTTTTAGCAGCATTCTCAGGATGAGAACCTCTGAAGAGATGTGTTTCTTTTAATGGTAGCTGAACTGAGTCGTTGTATTACTTTGATTTCACATTCAGATCAAACCAGACTTGTTTGTACAGGCTGCACAGCTTTACTTAACTTTACCTCTTCCATCTCCTTATGTTCTGTACCAGCTTGGGCCCTTCACTTCTAGTACACCGAGTAACCATTAAAAGCCTTCTGCTCATATGCAGGGAGCATGTTAACAAAAGTGAGATGGCCTTAATAGTTTTTTGAAGGATGAGGTCTTGTATTTTATCTCTGTCTCTGAGCTAGTCTTTGTGTGAAGAATTCTACTTTTTTTCTTTTCTTTTTTTTTTATTTCCTGTCCATTCTTTCAAGATTTCATGCCCTTGGTAAAATCAGGAAGGGACAAGAGGCCTTGGAAAATTTCTTTCTTTCTGTTACTGATGTTAACAGTCAGTTTCGGAGTCATCCACACTTCTTTGTTTGACCAAGTCTCAAGATAGAACTTTTTAGTGCAATGCACAGAAATTAAAACCCATACATCAAAGTGATGATGTGCATCAGTAACAAGGCCTGCTTTCTTGTAATGTTTCTGCCAGAGAATATAGGACATTAGTTATTTTTCCTGCTACTAAGCATTCATCACCCCAGATCCATCCAGACTGAGAGGTGAAAGAGGGGAAGCTTTCATGGACTTAGCAAAGGACATGACTTCCCATCTCTTTTACCGTTCAGTGGAATTAATTTGGCATGAAGCAAAAAATCAGATTTATGGGCTCCAAATCATCTCAGATGTTGGTAGTTAAGCTGCTGAATGCTCTTTTATCTAGGCAAATTAAGAAGGTCATATGCTGTTTGTAGCAAATCAATTTCTGATTACAAACATTCATGACACCTTCTATTTGGCAAACATGAGCTTTCAGTTCCAAAGTTGTTCTTATGTACTATTTTAAGTGATATTGTAGCTTAAAAATGTCTGTATAGAAATGTTTTTTAACAAGATTTCTCACAACTGAGAATGAATCCCTCTGCTGTTTTAAAATAGTACTTCATCTCCTTTCTGCATACCTCATGTACAGACCTATGATTATTTAGCTTTGATCTTTCTACATTGTGCTTCACAACTCAGTCTGTAACTATATATTTCCAATGGGAATCAGAGGGAAAATGCCTGGATTTTTGCTATTTGGAGTTGTGTAACTTTGCATGTAATGTATATGCCTTAGTACTTAGACCTTAAAATAAAGTTTTTTAACCGCAGTACGCCAAATCTCAGGCTCCCTATGGTAAGTATGTTCTTGGTTTGCTACGTGCTGGAGCTGGCAGAGAGATCACTTTGAGTGAAAATTAGTGTAAAAAGTAAAAAGTCATGTCCTCAGTGGTGTCACAGAAAATGCTTAACTCTAATAAGCTAACTAATAAGTCTAATAAAAGTGCTAAAATTCCTATCTTCCTAGGTTGCTTTGAGTTCAGATCCTGTCATTGTTGGTTATGTAAAGATCAGCTGTAAAGTTTGGAATATAGAATGCATAAGGTGAAAATGAGGTGACAGCTGGTAATCATTCTTCTTCAATGATGCAGTGATTGTTCATGGAGCACTAGCAACATGAGTCTGCTAATTTCACACTCTTTGAGCCAAGTGCTTAGTGTCAAAACCAGCACCAGTCAGTAATGCAAATTGCCATGATGGAACAGCTTCCCAACCTCTCCGGCTCCCCCAGTAGAATTCTCTGCATATGCATTTCCTTTGAAACATTATAGATCCAGTTAATAAATGCTGAAAAGATGCAGTTCTACTAATTCTTGATGAAGCTTTGAGACAGAAAAATGTTTGTTTATCCTTCTACTTCAGTTGTCCCGTGAGTCAATGGGATAGCAGGAAAAACACAGCCATTTACCTTTAAGTTTCGAGGTATTCTAAAAGAGTGTTAGAAGCCAGCTTAAGGAAGGGTTCAGCTGAAGAGGAGGTGATCCTGAAAATATTTATGAAAACAGAATTCAGAGTAAAAATAAAGTTTACAGAATGAAATAAAGCAGATCATGTGTAGTGAATGAGGGAAAGACAAAAAATTGTTATACTGTCATTAGTAAGTATCTGGCAGAAAAAAAAATCGTAGAGGTATGGGGGTGGTTTTATACGCACACATGCACTCACACATGCAAAGCAACTGCTGAAAGCTGAGAAATTACTAGACAGAAAAATGAAGCTTATCTTACTAGTTCATTTATTTCAGTGCTTCTTTATCTTTACAGTAGTCCATAGACTGACTGCTGCTCAGTGTGTTTCAGCTGCAGAGAGGTGGCTGCCAGCCAGCTGTCTTTGCTGCCAATATCAGAGTAGGTTCCTTGTCTGGTCAGTGGGGGATAGTTAAGGATTGGAAGCCTGATCACATGGGGCAAGAGAATGCTCGCCTCACCTCTGCCAGATAGGCAGACTTTTCCAGTCTCATTATTAAGGGTGGAAAGTTGCTCAGCCTCATGGTACCTGAGCTCTGTATTTGGTACAACACCTCAGCAGGCCCAGCTTCTGTCATGCCTTCTGTAAAGGGAATGGTTATTTATTTTAGTAATCTCTCATTAAAAGGCAATTTTTGCTGCTTCTTACACTGGAAACATCAGTAGCATTGAAAACGTTAGATTGTTATGGTACATTGCATACTGCAGCTTGAATGGTCAGGATGCTTTTTTTTAAATATATATATTGCACATAAAAGTGCAAAAATTCCCCTTTTTTTGATGGCTGAAAAGAAGGTTGTTAACATGAATTAAAATAGATAAGAAGGGATCGATTACAGTTCTTCCTATGGAAAGAGTGGCTGAGATCAGAGTAGCTTTATTTTTTTCCTCCATCTTTTCCTTATGCAAAAAAGAAAGCACAAGTGCTGAGCTAAGTTCATAAGAGTCATTAAATGGAAGGAAAAATGAATAAAAAATTATTCCGTAGTTTTGTAATAATGAGAGATTCCAAATTCTACATTTTTTCCTCCTTTGTGTAGGTAACACTTCTGTTGTTTTTACAAAATATGAGATGATCTTTTTGTCAACTTCTTTGTTCTCAATTTATTCTTTACTATATTCTCTGTTTATTCTTTATTGCATTCTCTGTTTATTCTGCCTCCTACTTTCCCGATGTTACCTATATTGTTCTTTTGATCCCACATGAGGTTGCTCTGTATCCCACATCGCATATCCTGCATCCCATGCAATATTAACCCAGATTTTAGACATTCCAATAGTAGAACATTCAGCTCTGGACTGCAGAGACAAGTGCCAGTCTGTGTTTCAGGTTCTGCTGAGTTTTTCTCTGATTCATAACTGTTTTTTAGCTTTCAGGGGATATATTGTTCGTAAAAACTACCCAAGACTGAAGAAGAGCACTGGCTGTGTAGCAGATTCTCAGCATATGAGCAGCTGCTCTACTTCTGATGTCGACTATGAAGAGCACTGGTGAGTTGAATCCTTTGCTGTCTCTTATCTACAGAAATGATTTTACACACAATAAAATCTGAAAGGAGCAGACATGTCATCATGATTCAGCGGGCACTTAGAGAGCCTGCCATTTTCTAAAGATGATCACCTGTAAGTTAAGCATCACCTGTAAGTTAAGCAGTTCCCCCAGCAGCGTAGTCATCTCAGTATTCTCCCAGGTAAAGAAATGAGATTTATTCAAAGTACTGTTTGCCCTGGATTGATGTCCTGTTTCTGTGGACTTCTCAGAAGTACTCAGAATACTCCTAACCTCCGACAGAATTACGCATGCTCAGCATTTCAGAACTGGCTGCAGTGTATGATTTTCAGGAGTAGAAACGTACCCTTCTGTGCCTGTAGAGCTCCATGCAGACTTGCAATGAGGGAAAAGACCTGCAAAAAGGAGATGGCCAAGTCGCTGACAGCCTAGGCATACTGTAAACCTTAATAGTGGTACCTTCCTCTTTGTAGAGGAAGAATATTTTGGTCTTCTTTACCAGTAGAGTCATTTCAATGTCAGTCAAATAACTCCCTGTTCTTTCTCGGGTAGAGAAGGGAACTGCTCCACCTGTTATTTGTCTCTCTTACAGCGTTGTAGGAGAGGTATTGGCTGGAGGAATCCCTTTGATTAGCAGATTTCGGTGATGAAGAACTATGAGATGTCCCCTGCTGTGGAATAGGCATCAGGAAATCTCAGTTCTTATCCCAGTTCTTATTTCTATAATTATATATTTTATAGGCTTTCTATACAGCACACAAATGCAGGTCTTGTTACACCTTTTGTGAGTTCTCTGAGGTAATCAGTGACTTGCTTGAATGCAACTAGGTTGCAATGAGAAACTATTTCAGCTTTCTCTGTGTATTTTCAGAACACTGAGTGACATTAATTTCCATGTGAACTTTGTTTTTTTTATATTGAATAATGTCTGCTAAATGCTTCAGTGCATTAAATGATTTTGTTCAGGTGTAATCACCTGCATCCTTTGAGGTTAATAATATTCCAGAGTGTCTCCCTTGCAGTAGTCTGATATCAAAATAAATAAATAAACAAACAAGGTTCAGGCTGGTGGAAAAGGACAAAAAAAAAAAAAAAAAAGTATATACAGTTTTTTGGTAATGTTATTCAGGGAAAAGAATGAACACGCTATGATTTACTGTCGTATCTCTGTCCTTAGGTCTCCTCACAGCTTACAGGGACAACAATTGTGATTCTGCTTTCCCTTCATGTGCGTGCAGCAGCCTCTGTCTGCTAGGTATTTAAGAGGGAAATTATCTTGTGATCTCTTTAGAACTATTGATAGCTATTTGCTCTCCAGTCTGCACCAGCGGCATTAAGACAGAGATAATAACCTGTCTGTTGTTAATTCTGTCTGGCAACCCAAATTAAAATTACAAATTAAAATACAATGTAAATAACTATTTTGTCTTTTTTAGTGTTTTAAAGCTTTCACCTGAACTTGCTTGGAGGCACGTGGTCTTTCTAAACTTTTTCTTCATCTGTTTTGTGTGTAGATAACCAGGAATGATTTTCTTCCCTTTCTACATTAGGTTGTTCCCGGAATTCCTCATTGCTTTCCAAACAAACATACCTTTCTGGATTAGGTACAGTTTTCTCAACTGTACATCCCTTGAGGCTCATTAACATTTTATGGATCTGTAGCTGTTGAGGTGAATTTGGGCTTTATGGAGCACAAAGATACAGACTACTAAAGGTATTCAGACAATGAACTTATATTGAAATCAGTGTCTAAATGCCTTTAAATATTTAGATTGAAGGTGCCCACATAAAATACATTCACCATTCAGTTCTTGCATGCACTCCTGATTGCTGTACACAATCAGGCAGGTAATAAAATTCATACCTTCTTTTGCCTGGAGCTGCTAAACTACCACTACTGCTGGCACTTCTCAGTTTAAAACCCAACAAATGTTCCAGCTTATTTGCCTAATCCTATACATTTCCCTACCGTGGCCTCAGGTTCCAGTGATTTCAGTGAGACTAGAAAATGTTGAGTATTTCACAGGTGATGTTCAGAATCTTAGGACTAAATCTGATAACTTCCTTCCCATAAATCAAGGCTCTCTTCTACATGTAGCTGTTAGGGGGTGTTGTGTTTTAAGCGCATGGCTGTTCAGTCATACAGGAAACTTGCAGGAAGCAGTGGTGAATAATAGTGCAGATGTTTAACACAGTAGCTTATAATCCATCTCCAGAGAAGGCAGCCTCACTGTGGCTTCACATACCATTGAACTGATACGTTGAATAATAAAATATTCTTTTCATTTCATTTCCTTTCAATTCTTTTAATTTCTTTTCATTTCTTTTGTTTTCTAGTTAGCAGTTTTGGAAAATGAAAAAGGAGCTGAAAAGTATTCAGGGTACAAAAGGAAAATCACATGAAGATCTTTTCTGTTGTATGCACAGGATATATAAAAGTCTGTTACTTTTTCAGAGATCTGTTAAGAAAAAAAATAAAAAGAAGTTCCAGTACTATAATATATATAAAACACTCAAATTTACTAAGTTATGAATTTCAAAGTGCTTAAAGGAAAATGGCACTTAAAAAAAAAAATTAAATTCCTTCAATGAAATTGAATCTCTACACCTAGTTCACACTCTAGTTGTTGAATGCGGGACATAAGCTAATGAGTGTTGTAAAATGCTCATTAAGTGCACACATTTGTTAATTTAACAATGCACATGCTTTGTAGTACAGCAGAAAGCATTGTTTCCACATAGTTATGTCTGTAACTGTAACATCATATCAGTGAGTATCCTTTGCTCCTTTCTTTTCTTGTGGAGTTGTGTGTGTTAAGGACCCTTGTTAAAAGATAGTTGACATGAATATTAGTTTTGCACTCTTGACTCAAAATCATTGTGATTTTTCTCCTACAGCTTTCTCTGCTTAGCTAGTTGGTATCATATTCAAGATCTGACTGGTCAGCATGTGTGTCCTCATACAGTTTTTATTTTAGTAAAAGTCTTTATGTTCATATGAGACTTAGACAATTGAAATAGGATGATAAAGTGAACAAAACTACATGGGCATGACAGTTCAGGTGTATATTCAGCAGCAAATTTCTGTTTTGCCTGATTAAAACCAGGCACGTGAACCTGGATCTCTTGTGAACTTTCCAGGTAAATGTGCTGACTGGATCTCATCTGTCTGACCCAAATGCTGCTGTCTTGCAAATGTGGAAACTAAAAACTTTTGGAAACCATAGTGAGAACAGTTTCATCAAAGGTACCTGAAAATATCCTGCACCTCATTATCACCCTCAGGTGCCATGTTTTCAAATGTTAGCCACCAACACTCTTTGACTCATATGAACTAGCTGATGCTGAACTGCATTTATGTTGCATTTGTTTAGACATAAAATATCAGACAGATTTTCAGAAGATCTGAGTCTGATCTCAAGATACTCAGCTTCTACGGCTGATGTCATGTTTTCAGAAGTGTTGTCTGCCCGCTTGACACCTGAAATGACACCTCTTTCAGTAGTGCTCTGTGACTTCCAGTCCAGTCATCTGGTGCCCAGAGTGTACTAATGCATTAAATTATTGTTGCTTCAATGCAGGACATAGTATTTCCTGTCACTGAATTTCATGAGGTTCTTCTCTGCCTAATTCTCTATCCTGATGAAGTCCCTCTGAATGGCAACGTCATGACTCTTTATTAATGAAGACTCCATTTTACACCATTTAGGGTTAAGAAAAATTGTCTATCCCTCTGCCATGACCAGAATGACAGCCTTAAGGAAGCCCTGGTGGTAGTGTTGTTTTTTGTTTACTTGATTCATTCATTGGGTTTTTTGATTTATTTTGCTGGAGACAGTCCCCTGCCAGCTGAGGCTCAGCACTTGCCCTGACCTGTTCATGGCTAATGGTAATAAATCCCTGACTGATAGTAAAATGCTTTACAAAATTGGCAATTTCTCTTAATTTGAATTAATCTCTGTAAACAGCACCCATATCTCTGCATTATCTTCTACCAAGTGATTTTTGTTAGCTTACGGTGTACAGAAGGCAAATTGCTGAACTTTACCTTCATGCTTTAAACATTTGGATAATGTTATGGCCCTTGCAAAGCTGAAGTGCTGGCAGAACCATACTAAATTCTGGATTATTTATAGAATATGGAGATTAATCCAAGCTGCAGATTTAGATCCAGATCCAAATCACCTCAAAACCAGAATATTAAATTTAGATCACAATTTATTCCTATTTGGCATTTTGGTCCAATTACAACATAATGATTCAAGAGCAGATTTTGATTTTGACATCAATTATAGAAATATTTGAGGTTTATTCATTATTTCTAGATTATATTGGGTATATTTTCTGCAGTGTGTGGAGATGGGGAAGAATCATCTCAATAAATGCTTGAGTAATTCCGGGGGAAATCAGCAAGTTATCTAAATAATCCTGCTAAGTTGTTATTTAAGTAATATATATACAAGAGAAACAGCAAAAAAGAACTTTACAGACAATATGGTGCATGTTCAAATGCAAGGTCAAATACAGTCCTCAACATTTTTTATTCTTTTCGGTATGAGAAGTGTCTCAGTACAAATTAGAATGTGTTTTCACAGTGGATCCCTACATCCTTAGGAAAACAATATTAAATATAAATTACAGCTTAGTCAGAATATTTTCCTTTACTTCCATAACATCAGTGAATAATTGAAAAAAAAAAAAAAACCTCAAACCCAACAAGCAAATCCAAACTTCATTCACAGAATTTCAGCATTCCAGAAAAACTTGATGTTTGCCACGTCCATGAATGCTTCCTATTATTTTCACTCACCAAAATAGCTTATTGACTACCATGATACTATCTTTATTATTGTGATCAAGTCTGAAACAATTCAAGCAGCCCCTTGAGCTTTTGCAACACATTCAGACAAAATTAATCTGAAAGCTTAAACTCTATTGCAATACAAGGCTTTAAATATTTCAGTAAGCTCTGTGGATATCCTAGGATAAATATATCATCTAATACGGGCATGTGGTGATATACTGTTTTCAAATCCAATAGGTAATAGTCTAGAATGCTTCAAGTCCTTCAGTCATGTCATTTCAGTTTGAAGTATTTTTAGAAGCTACGTTTTAAAAGGTAAAATATGCATGTGTCCAGACAGTTTTTTAGAGCTCAATGTGTTGTTCTATTTTTATATGAGTCTTTTATATTCGGTGTATAAGTAATGACAAAAACGAAATTTGAGGTAACATAAATTGTATTTTCTTTTACTCAGTAAAGCAATTTTTGTCCTTTATATTTCCTCTTCCCACTGTGACTGAAAGGGCAGAAAGGTATTCAGTTGTAATAAATGGAAGTTAAACTGAAAAAGCTTACTGCCTTAAAAAGCCTTTTGCCATCCATGAAGAAAAAGTTATGATGTATGTCATAAACTGAAATCTATGACTGAAACTTACATTCCAAGTGTTTCCATTGAAATACAACTGCAGTTAACTGTATTTTCAGAAAGATTGTGACAGTGGTGGGAATTAATGATGCAATGGCTGAGGCAAGTTTTGACAAATAGAAAGTCTTGCTTTTAATACCAGTTATAGGACCACGAGCTTATCAAATAATATTTATGAACCTCAGTTTTGTTATCTGTTGAATGCAATTGGTAGAATCTTTTTTTGGTTTTGCATGACTAAAGATTCTGGAGCAAAGTTTTTTTCTGGGAGGAATTTAGTATTGAGAAGATCCATTGACTTCAAAGGCCTGCCAACAAGCAATAGAGCCTACAGAAAGATTTTATGATACTTCAATTAGCTTTAATGAGAGCAGAAGTTGACCTTTAATATTTGTATGGTAAAATAATAAAAGGTACAGACAAAGTTAATGTAAGAACTCTTACTTAATGCAAACAGCTTTAGGGGAGCACGAAGCCGTGTGTCTCACTTCTTCCCTCTTTGTCAAATTTCCTGAGTGCCCAAGTTTGAATTTCTGTGTGAAAAACAGCTCTTCCCAGCCTCTGGAGGAAAAAATGTTTCATGTTAAATCTTGTAAAATTAATTTCAACAAATTACTTCAATCTCATAGAATTCTCATAAACTCACTTTACACGTATGCACATATCTACTATATTTTAATGACGAATTCATTGCTCGTAGCCAGTTACCATGTTTAATAACATGCACTTCCTTACAAAAGGAAATGGGACTGGTCTGTTTTCTCTGAATCGATCATATGTGCATATTTAGTGGTTGGGGGAGGGGGAAGAGGGAAGAGCATCAAAAATGTGTATGCTAGTAAGCCTTTTATGAGAATGAAGAAAATACAATATTTAAACCACCTTTTTTTTTTTTTTTATCTTGCTTTTAGGCAGCAAACAAGTAACCAGTCTTCTCCTGTGGTGCCCGATTTTCTTGACAAACAAACAAAAAAGGTACTGCTAAGTTTGTATTCTAAAATAGCATTGCATTGTAACTTCAAATTCCTGAGTCCACAGCTCTGCAGTGTGTTCATGGCTGCTTGGCATCGCCATCCGAACATGAAACCGTTAGTGATGTTTTGAAGTCTTTGAGACAAAAGCCTGCTCGCTAAGAACTTTAGTTCTGTAGAAAGACAGGGAGGTACAGCGAATAAGAGAATCAAAAGGCTGGAAATTTGCTGCTGAGAATAAATGCTAGCTGCTCCCTGAGGTGATTTGTCTGTGCACTTCACTTTCTACAGATGTTAGAGCCTCTTTTTTAGTAAGGACCTGAGGTTCTTTGGTAGCACTTTGATATCCTGCTCGAATTCAATATGTGAAATGGAGGAGTCGCTCTGTGACTTGGAGCACAGCATAGTCTTTGAAGTCTGATCCAATTTTTGCTGCTTACCATTTGATGTTGAAAGGATGAAATGGAGAAAATGTACAGTTTTTGCCAGTAACTCTGCTGAGCATATGTAAGATTAAAAAAACAAAATCCCTTGGATGATGTACTTAGAAATGTTAAGCAGATTAATACCTTCCTATAGCTTTTTTCTAAAGATACAAATTAACTATGAGAGGAAATCAGCATACAGTGCATGCTATGATTTAACTGCATGAGGAAAGGGGATAAATAAGTTAAATGGAAAAAGTAAACAAATGCTTGTGACACGGATGCTAAGTCAGTGGTGCTGAAAGCCACAAGAACCTTGTGTAACTTTAATCTCGCATTAGTCATTTCTCAAAGAGTTGTGAAAAATACAAAGTTGCTCTCTGTGAGATCACAGCTATAAGTTATCATGGCAGAGTGAAATCAGCATGTTTCTTGAATGCCTAAAACAGCTTTCTTTATTCCAGAAGGATTGGGATGAGATTGCTGCTTCTCCCTTTACTGTAAAAAATACGTGCAAAATGAGTGATTCACAATTAATTAGCCAATCTCAGTCAATCGCAGACCATCAGTCAAGCCCCCTGAGATGTCCTAAAAAAGGAGGTAAGGAATACAGAGTAACAGTGATCGTTTATTTACTGTTTATAAACTGCACATTGTCAGCATGTAACTTGCTTTATGTATTCATTAACAATCCACTGGAAGGCAGGAAATATAAAGCAACTAACTTTCTTCTACATATTTTCAAACCAGAATTTTTTAAAAACTCTGAAGTGCCTGAGTTACAGGTGTAGAGATTTTTGAAAAATAATTTCTATTGAAAACATGGTTAATAATCCTGATAGACCTTTCAAGAGCTTTGGCTTTCCTTTGCCTTCCAGCTTCACAAGTGGAAGACAGTATGAAATCTCTCATGTTTGGCAGAATGAAAGACAACATGTTTGTTTATACTCACCATGATTTAGTCAGGAACACAGGAACCTCTACAATAATTCTAAAATCTATGCAATCTGATTTCTGTTTTATTTGCTTATATGTTATTATTGCCATGGTCAGTAATAGTTTAAGAACTTGAAATAAAGCATTATGGCAGTTGCTGAGTTTTAATCGATTTATCATTTATTCCAGGAAATCAATACCTATCAAAACACTTTTCTCTGTCATTGTAATCATTTAGTTTTTGCAAATTCCTGAATGCAGAAATTGGTATTGTATCACAGATTACCTTCTGCAACTTAAGGTGAAGCAGACTGATAATGTGATACCTGTGACTAGCACCAAAATAGAATGATAATACATGAATTCCCAGCTTATTACTGAAAATGAATTGTTCATAATTTTCTGTTGTATATTAATGTTTCTGTTTGTATATTTAATTGGATGCCTTTCATCTTGTCGGTCTACAAATGTTTATCTGAATACTTGGGCCCTAATCCTGCAGTTAATGTCTTTAAACTTTATAATGCTCAGTTAAACAATTTACGAAGTAAAGTTAAGAAGACAGGTACGTATCTAGAGATCCTTCTGTTATACAAAATAACATAAAGCCAATGTTTTTAGTCTTCTGCACAGGTATAATGTGTTTTCCATGCTAAAAACAAAGTGGTATGTAAATACAGCATGTTGAGAAATCCATTACACTTTCTTGCTGCATTTCAGTCCATATGGATTTTGAATCCATAGTGTGGGACTGCAGGGGATGTGTGCATTAGTATCTTAAACTATTACATCTAAAACAATAAACCCATCAAACAAAAATATCTTCATTGCAGCAAAACCCTCTTGAGGAAAGCAGTCAGGGCCCAAATCTGTCATCTTTACTGCCAATGGATATTGTACGTTACCGTGCAACTAGTTTCCTTGACATTAGTGACATCGTATCTGAAATTAAACAATTATAGAGAGTAGAACTGGTAGAATTACAGCCTCACAAACATCTGATTCCAAGCCATTGCCTAGTAGTTCAGAAAGACTTCAGAGAGTGTGAAGTCAGGGAAGGATACTGATTGAAAAAGAGATAAATTACTCTGAACTATTTAAGAAACATGTATGTGTAAAAGAGTAAGCGTGTAAGGAATTTCTCAGAAAAGCGTGAAGATACTCAAATGATCATATAAATCATGCTTCCATGAATGACTGTTAGAGAAGTAAACCTGCTGAATAATAACAACTTCTTAAAAGCACAGCTTGTGTTCAGGTATTCAGTGCTTTCACACTCTGTGCAATCTGTATTTAGTCTTATTGTATAAGGTATATTTTTAAGCACAAAGTATTTTTAAACCTATTGTGAAAACCAAGTGAAATAGCAAATATCAAACATTACTTTTGAAATAAGAACACGTGTATGCAATGCACATGTTTTATGTGAGACTATACTGCATGAGTTGTATTTCACAAAACAGAAAGCTGACAACTAGGTTGTCCAAATAATGTGGAGACTGATTTTTCATAATGAAACATCACTCTGCTATGCTACACATTCATGATGAATTCTTCTGTCATCGTGGTGGTAGTTCCATGAACCTGGAACACAAAGACAAACAGAGAAAGGAATGTGGTAGGGTTCTGCATTGGTCTCTTGCATAGTTTTGAAGCAGTGTTGTTGTTTGCTAAAGGAGGGAGTCTTTATATGTAGGATTAAATGCAAAGTGGGGGATAGGCAGCATTTTTTTCACTTCAAGAGGATTACTACTGGGTCACAGAAAAACTGAACACTGTGGCCAAACTGTGCAGTGCAATTTAAGTGCATGTGTGTGCTGTGGTGGTACAGTGCTCCAGGAGCTGGCTCAGTGCTGCGCAGGATCTCCCCTTGGCTCTGTCAGGGTGGTGAGGAAGGGCTAGCAACAAAGCCAAGGATTCCAACAACACACTCTGCCTATTATTGTTTGTTTTTAGGATGGAGAGGAGGGTCCAGTCAACACTAATAATTGAGCCAGAAGTGAGTCATTCCAGCCACAAAAAGGTAGCAGTGAAAGAACCAAAATATTGCAGAGAGAAATAATTTCCAGAGGCCAAGTTGTGGTATTCTCTTAGAAGAAATAAGTAGTGAGAATATTTGAAATGATAAATAAGAAAGAAGTGATTCATGGGGAACTCGCCAATGTAACTTTGGCTCGAAAGTATATATGACTGAGATTGTCATAAATGAATAGGAAATAGGTTTGTAAAAAGCTATTAGTATCTCTACATTGACCAGAGGATGACATGACTCTTAGTGCTAACACAGGCATTTTAAATGTGTGAGAGCATTGGAGTCTCTTACCGTGGACATTCTCATATGGGAGAAAAGGACATATTTCTTGATGATGTTTAATTTGTGCCTTGCTCCTCATGCTGTTGGCTGCAGTGCTGAAACTTTGAGAGGCAGAGGAATTTGCCAGGGTTCTGAGATGTTCTGAATTATGCAGTCTGCAGTGTCTCTTGCTCTATTTTGAAGCTGAGGTATTGAAACTTGCACTGTAGTTGTAAAAGTCAGAATATGCAATATGCCCTTTGATTTTATCTTTCATATTCTGAAAACTAATGGAAATTAGGATCCAGCCTTGTTTCAAGCTGGACTTCTACTCATCAGTGACCCATTTTGAATGTTTGCCTTGCAATGTTGGTGGTTTTTTTTTTTCATGTTGCTCTTTTTTTTTTTTTCCTCTCTTCTGGTAGAGTACTCATAATGCAGTTTGGTGAATATAGCTCTGCTGGGTTGGAAGAAACATGGGAAGGTAATCATTGTTTGTTGCACTTGTTGGAGAGCAAATATATAACAAAATGCATTAGTGCTGGACAGGGATGAAGGCTGTTGCCCAACATAGTCGATACTGTACACTGTTCAGTAAGGGGCATTGTGGGCAAAGGAGACAATATTCCCCAAAAGTTACTCTATATCTGTTACCACACAGGTGATGTTTACAGATGTACCACTCTAAACAGGAAATTTAAAATGAGTTCATTAGGTGTTTGAGCTTTCATTTTCCGAAAATACCCCCTATTCTGTCTCATTAATCTGATATCTTTTTCTGTGAAGATTAAAAGGCAAATCACTCTGAGGAGACAGAAGGGATCTGTGTAATAGACAAAGGTGTTGTGTTCTGTTTTTTCTTTGAAAGTCCACTCTTCCTTTCCTTACTTAAAAATAATTTGTCTAAATTAAGAATGTATGTTTTTTCGTTTTGTGTATAAACACAAACCTTGATTTATTCTGCTGGCAGACAGAGCCATCAGTGAGAAAACGCAGTCGTTATTTATTGGACATGATCAGATTCCCAATGCAAGTAGATTACTTGATTGTGCAAATTCTTTTCTGAAAGCACAGGAATTCTCCCAAACAGAGTCCAAAGTATAAGGGCACTGAGAGGCCTGTCACCTCAGAGTTGTTTGAAATGACCTTACGAGGCATTCTTCAGCAATTTGTAGGCCAAAACTTAGCTTGTGAAAAGAGTAGTACAAGGGGGTACAATTAAGCATAATGAAAAGATAAGCTTAAGATCTTGGTCTCAAACAAGTCATGAGACCTTCCGTAGTAGTTCTACTTGCAGGTAGGACTAATGTTTTAAATTGTTTAATTGTTTTAAACTGGGAAATAACATAGCCTCAGCTAAGATACTCTTAGCTATTGTTTGACAGTTGGGCTAGATAATATTAGAGGTCTTTTCCAACCTTTATAATTCTGTGATTCTAATCCAGCTAGAAAACAGCTGTCATTTTAATTGTGCTAGCTATTTCTGATTAAGACCAGAATCCATGCTGTGATTGACTACAGCAGTCCTCTTCCCTAACATGTTGTACCATGTCCTACCTCATGCTTGGTAAGATGCTTTAAAAGCATAAGAAAATCTTAGAGTGAGTAGTTGCATAATTGCATTTATAAGAGGTACTGATGCAATTGTTTCAGAAAAATCGCTTTATGTGCATAGTAAATTTCATAGAATTCAACTGTAATCTTAAGATACTTAGACAAATGCTTTCCTGAATCAATGTCTTTGAGATCTCAAATGTCAAGAAGCCAATTAAAAAGATGTTTAAGCATTTTGCAAATACCTTGTTTAACATTGCTACTGCATTGATTTCGGATATTGTCTTTCTAATGGGAGTAATGTTAAAATCTGAAAGTAAGTCGAAGGAGGTATTTCAAAAGGCAAATGAAAATGTATTTCTTTGGAAAGCCTTTAGAATATATTTGTGCTGAGCAAAAAGATTTGCACAGCTGATTACTGTAAATTTGCATACTTTAAAAATTGTATCTACTGGAAACTATGTGACAGTATTCATTAACATATAAACATTGATTCAGGTATTCATTATTTTGTCTTAATGGCAAAATAATCTTAGTAGACAAATATACCAATCATAGATACATGTGCATTGTCTTTCTTTGGTGGCTATGGCAGAACATTCTAAAAATTAGTTAAAAAATCTCACCCAAGCCACAGCAATTATACTTAGGTGAAAGGTCTTTGCTCCAAAGTAGAGTTTTCTTTGAAAATACTCTTTAGGCTGCCTCAGTTTCAGCCCTAGAGTACAGCCTTGATTTCATGTCTTTCATTTGTACATCAGATGTTCTTAAATACAGGGAATATATGCTACTGTACATGGTAATTTTATGTTGTATTGTAATTTTAACTGTAATCTCCTGCAATTCCTATTTGTGCATTGTTTTAAAAAAGATGGCAGCAATGGCAAAGCAATAGTCATTAGTAATTTGGTAGTGGGAACACTTTTTATGCTTTAACTCACAGAAAGCCATTATCCTAGCATGACTCTAATAGGTATTATGATAAAGGTCAGGACGTATCTCACACAAGATAGGGTATCAAGACATGGATGTTTTGAACCAAGGAAGCCACTTGCCACAAGTGAGAGATCAACCCAAAGCATTCAGCTGTTGGTCTCTGTGCAACTCAGCTTTCTATCTGTTTTCTTTATAGCTAACCTCCATATCTACATGAAAACCAAAACTGCTGTTCCATAGCATTGTGTGACATGTTGCCAAGGCTTTCCACTAGTTGTCATTGGCAGATAGGTGGTACTGACACAAAGATGCCATTAATTTCAGAATCCTATCATTCAGGATTTTAAATTAAACAGTTTATAATCTATTTAGAATTATTTTTGGTCATATAATCAGGAGTTTCATTTCATCATTTTTAAGCCCCCCGCTGAGACTAATTTTACATCGAAGGAATGTAAATCATGAAAAGCTTGACTGTAGCCAGTAAAGTTATAATTGTAAATGAAACTGGGTCTCTTAGTTTAATAAACCTGACATGAAAAATTCCCTACATATCTAGAATTCAGAGGTTTTTTGGGGATTAGGGCTTTTTTAAGTTTGAGGGGTTTTGTTTGTTGGTTGGTTTTGTTTGTTTGTTTGTTTTGAGTTGGTCAGGTTTGAGTCGGTCATACTTTTAGTAAATAGAATAACAAGATCATAGGGCAGTCTGAACCTTAACAGGAAACACTGAAGAAGCCAGAGTAGCATTACAGAGTATGATCTAGTGGCACTGAAATTGCTGGAGCTATGTACAAGGGCTGTGAGATTTCCACAGTATTCTCCTGTTACGTACCACACTGCAGACGAGTTGAATCTTAGGTCAGAAATGTTGCTAATGAAATACGTTGTGTAATGAATTTCCATGGAAAGGATCCTCCCACAGCAGTGTCTGCTTCTTTTGAATCAAAGTCTGACTGGGCACAAGCAGGAGAAAAAGTAGCTTCTTTTCCTTTTTTCCTTTAGTGATCAAGTATCACCACTTTACTGACCTCTTCAGTTGTGTGATCTATACTGGGCTTTGAGCATAGTAAACAGAAATCACGTTTACAAATCATTCATTTTTGTCTTCAAGAAATCATATACATAGAAATCATATGAAGGAAAATATACTTTTTTAGGATGTCTCTTGAGAAAATAAACTGAAAATAAAACTGTATCTCAAGAAATCATTGTTTCTGTCATTATAAGAAATGAAGAACACCTTGAGTTGTGAGACTATTTATGCAGATGGATTTTCTTGGTGCAAGTAAAGCTATCACTGTGCACTGGATTGTATGTGGTAGAACCCTGCAAGAGGCTTCAGGGGGGCTGTAGGGAGGCTTCAGCTGCCCATCCCTTGGAGAGCCCAATATTTATTTTTCTGGATCTGTACTGGGTAGGTGCCAGTTAGCTTCATGGGCCATCGAGGTGAGAATCACAGTACCTCTGTTGCAGTATTTCAGTCCTTCCATGTGTAGTTCCAGTGTGGATTCAGAAAATCTGACTCCAAAACATAAATGACGTCTGTTGAACTTCTCTCTGTCTTATGTAAAGTTTTCAGCTGTGATTTGTACTGATGACTTTTGTATTCTGAACTGGTTCACTCACAGATGCTTTGTTAAACCTTTTGCTACTCTGTGATGGCATGATTTGCAAGCTACATTCTTCCTAAGACCGACAAATCTGAAAATAAATTATGCTGTTCTTATGTTTTTCTTTACTGTTCAGCTTCTTAATTGTTTTTTTTTTCCCCTCCAATAGACAAAGACACAAACAGTGACAAGTGATAAATACAAGCTTTGATTTGTTAAACACATGTTAGCTCTGTGTTTAGCCCTAGGCAGTGAATTTCATTATAGACTGGTTTACTTCTGGATTGGTTATTGTGATTGCTTCCGATGCAAAAGGATTTGACCTGCAGTCATGACTGATTAGTATCAAAGGTGAGAGATAAAATAAAATGCATGTTAACTGCATGGGTAAACTGCATGTATAAAAAGTTATAGACAGCTGGACTCACTGCTTGTTCTACAATATGCTGAAATTCAGCTCATGTTAGCTGCATTTCAATAAAAAGATAATGTGTATTTCTTATTAAAAGAAAAAAAGAAGTATGATCAATTTAATAAAGTCAAATAATAGACATAATAACACTGTGCCACAGAAACAGGTTTTAGAAGGAGTTCTGTTTCTTCCCTTAGCACATGATGTCCAGGGATATCTTTCTGACCCAAGCTGCATTTCACCTGCTGTATCTGTGTTCGTTTTCTCTTCATGATGTACAGGTTTAGCAGAGAACTCCTTTTTGCCGTTCCTTTGTAGGTAGTTAAACTTTTTATCATGTAATACCTCACTGATCTCTTATTAATACTTGAAGTTTCTCTAAGAGTTCTCTAGCAGCTTTATTTATATTTGTTAGCCACCACTGCTCATGCTCTGAAGCAGCAGCATGTTTCAGACTGTCAGGGAAATTGCGTGGTTCCCAATTCATTGCTCTCCCATTTCTTAATGGTTCTGTAAAGTATTGAATTGCAGTATGAAAATTGTATTGTGTCTTCTCAGTATAGTTGCTTTATCTCTGAGATTATTTAACCACAATTGATAATACTTTGTGTTTGGTATTTGCTGTGTTTTGCAAAGAAAAAGACAATTCAGATACTGCTTAATTTTTTTTCCCAACACCAGAAAATTTTGGGCAATGTTTTTATTTCAGATTGTTTTGTAAGAAAAGAAAGGTTAAGACAGTTCATCATTAACTGTGATAGAGATAAAAATGTCTTCTGCTAGCTGTAAGCTACCAAATTGTTTCTGGTTATTTGCTGTTATTTGAGCGTAGAATTGGCTATTCTGAATCCTCCACAGGTAAATAGTAATAGATAGAGTTCAGGTCTTCATTGTATCTTGTATGCTGTATGTGTTCTGGAGTTGCTTACATCTTTATGTTTCTCCATGGATACTACTGAGAGAAAATGCAGTGGTAAAATTGGTAGCATAATTAATGTGAAGGTGACAGAATGGTACATTAAGTATGAGATACTTCTGTAAGCACTGTAACAACTTTATTTCTGGAAAAAAATGTGATTTCAAAATCTTAAATACTTTGTATGTGTTCAAATTCTTTCTGTTTTCTAATTTGCATAATTATCCTAATAGTAGAATTGTAGATTGTGATTCACTACTGAAAATCACACAGAGATTAATAGAAACCATAGTATATAATCTGTATGGCTGATCAATGCAAATGAAAAAAATTATGCCTCTGATAAGTAAAGTATAGATACTTAGGACAAAATATTTGCAATGACACGTGAACATCTAGAGATACAAGTTATTCACAAATACGTTTTGATCAGTAGGTTTTCCATTCTGTAAATGATGGAGTGGTGGCGAAGTATTTGGGTGGAAAGAAATTATCTTAGATAATGTATTCATTCTTTCTGAATCACTCAGCTCTGCTCATGACAACGATTGTGTTCCTTTACTCTCCTTCATTAAGTGTTTTACATTTCAGTTCTCTCAAGAATAATCTCAGTTGATTATAATGATTAAGTTGAATATAGCAAAAGCAAATACTAGCTTCTAATAGTAATTACTGGCTTGTGGAGATCATTTCTGTCCCCAGGCAAGGATAATCTTTCTTAAGGATCTTTCTTGCATATGGAGAGAATTACTGAGAGCCAGTTGTGCTCACGCGTTGGCTGACATTGGCAGTTCACCAGAAATTAAAGGCCACACTCCCACCTTTCCTGCTTGTAGTGCCTGTCCCCTAAGGGAAGATAAGAATACCACAGGAGGAATTGTTATTGTTGCCAATATGGGAAGGAGAAGCTGCTTTCTTACATGCAATCAGACAGGCAATAAGATTTTATAATAACTTCCAAGAATGGTTTAATAATTCTATTATTTATCTTACTAAAAACTTCATAGGACCAATTCTTTGTCTCTATGGTTTGTTCTGTTTGGCACAGAGTATCTCTCGTAGAAGCACAAGCATAAGCAATGAGCACTGTGAAAAGGTGGGAAACACTATATAATCAAAAAGTAGCCTCTTGCTTGCTGTGTTAGTTTGGCCTCCTGGCTGGGCCAAGTCTATAGAGGAGGGTGGAGGAAACAGTTGTGAACAGCTGAACAGCATCATGAGAGCTGGTGAAAGACCCTGTCATCTTACACATTTCCCATCTGACACATTTTGTAAGGAAACAAACAGAGAATGTGTGATTGCCTAACATTTAGGTTGGATTGCTATATCAGTCCTTTACCTTCATCTTGAGCTAGTTCTCTCTATAGGCTATGAAGCATATCTTCAGTTCTCTGGCCATGGCTTTGTGAGAGTAGTGCTGTTCTTGGGACGCCTTTCACTACTGTGCTTATGTTTACCTCATGTGCACACATACAAGTCACATTCAAAATGAGGAAAAAATTACTGTATAGTTCCAGCCTCTTTCTTTAGTTCTTTAGTCTTTAGTTTAGGATTTCCAAACACCAAAAATGCCCTCCAGCAAGGTGGTGCAGTTGTTTTCTCTATATTCTTTTAATGCTGTTCTTTACTGCATATTCTTAGTTATGATAAAGAGCATGACAATCAAATGAATAACATTCGGTGTGTGGGTTCTGAAAGGTGTTTTTGCAGGGAGGAAAAAATTTGCTGCAGCTCCATGAAAAAAGTCCTGTGAACTAATCTGAGTAGCAGCTCACATGGGTGTAGTACTAACGTTTCAAAACAACCAGCCGCTGTAGTTAAAAATACATAAAAGAGATATTTATATAACAAATATCTTTATGTTGATGATTTGTTTTTAGAGAAGTTCAGATCTGCATCCGGTGTCCCAGAGGGGCGCAGATAGAAGATTCCAGCTTGGGCCCACCTCTCATGTTTTGCTCATCAGACTTAGAGACAAGTGATATCAATTCCTTTCATCTGTTGTTCTCCATGTGCTTACAATTAATCTTTCATTCACAAGAAACTGATAAATTGGAAGTACTGCCACTTATAACCTCTTAAGGATCTGGCCCTGCCAGTGGTATTCAGAACAGCTGTTAGGAGTCTATAGTAAATATCAGTTTTCTGTCTACTGTATTAAGGATCATTCTTTGTGCCTTTTGATCATTGATTTAGGTCCCGAGAAGGGTGAGTTCCTCACCTTCATGCATAAGGGAACTTAACTATGTTAGAAAAATGAAATTTGACATGGACAGACAGTAGCTTGCAAACTGTACTCTGTTTTGAAACATTCACTGGTAGGAACAAACAGTCAACAGAGACAGCCAAAAGCAGAGATGTTTCACAGCCTTGAGAATCAAGCAGGATTTTCATTATTATGCTTCATTATCATAGGCAACCTACAGCCTCACGTTTTAATTCAAAGATTGCCTATGTAGTAGTGCCGTACAGCACAAGAGCACAAGCTGGTCATGACACAAGTTGAAGAAAGCCACAGTTAATTCACAGAACTCAATCGCCTTTTACCATCCACAAAATAAACAAGCACAGTCAGAAAAACAATGAGTATCAGTCATTCTGCAGCTTAAATTCTGCTGTTATTTGTAGAATTGCAGTGTTTTGTGGTGTGATTGGCAAGGATGGGCAGTTGACTTTTTTGGCTTAGATTCTTGTTTGTTTGTTTAAAAAAAAAAAAAAGTAATAGAAAAAAAAATAAAACATCTTCCTGGAGAAGTGGTCCATCGGTAGGGCAGAAGACACTGGTCAAAGCTGAGAGGCATATAGACAGACAATGTGAACAGAAAGCAAGCCAAAAGTGGAATGGAAGGAATACACCACCAGAGCAGGAAACCTATGTAGAGAGCCAGGGCAGAGAAAGAAGAAAGAGGAAGATGAAATGAGAAAAAATGATGGGCAAAAAAAAAAAAAGCATTTAGTTTCAATAATGACAGAACACTCAGTAACCACAGCAGTGAAGTATACTGCTGTTTTCTTTAGCATTGCTTTTCTCATATGCATGCTGAAGTTTTTCAGGGGAAGGTTTAATTTTGTTATTAGGGTATTTGAAAGGAGTACATCACTTTGTTACTGAAGGAGAGGTAAATTTCATGCTGTCTTGAAAGGCAAAAAGTTTTTGAAGGATTATCAATACTTATTAAACTATTTCCTTTGCTGAAGTACCCATACTAATGCCTTGTTAGTTTGCAACATTTTGCATCACTATTGCAACGTGGTTTTTCTTTATGCTTAGGAAGCGTGTGCCTTTGAAAGGGTAGAGCCATAATTGCTCTGAACTCCTGGAAGATAAGGAACAGACCTGGTGGAACAAGGGAAATTTTCCCTTGTGTAGTGCAACCTTTCCTTCAGAGAAACTTTTCTTTTATTATAATTATTTATGAATTTTGGAGGCAATCCAAAACAAAACAAACAAAAATAGTAAAGTGTGTCCATAACGTCACAACAAGTGAACAGACAAAATAAAATACAAGGCTCGATAGCAGTTTGTTAAGCAATTCGCTCAACTTTAGAACAACATTCCAAAAATTAACTGGGAGAGGGAAAACTGAGATTACTCCCACTGGACCTCCAGCACTTACAGTCTTGCATTCTGTACTTCACTGTCCCATTCAGTGCAGTCATACAACTGTAACGCCTTCTACTTTTTGGCAGGCATATTTCTAAAAATGGTGATGATCTCAGCAGGATCTAAATAAATCACTATTACGCTGCTGATTCATATTGGATTGAAATATGCCATAATTTTCTTTGTGGATTAAATGAGGAGTCATTGGGAGCATGAGCTGAACAGTTTGATTTTAAATGAGTCAAACTTAGCTTTCAGGCAGTTTTTGTCTTTGAAATATTGTTCAATTTTTTTGCACCATTTTACCTTCTAACATTATGGGTTTTTTCATCTGTTTCCATCTGTCTCTTTATTCAAGGTTGGACCTAAGCAAGAGATTAGGGTCTTTAGAGTTCAATTTGAATTCATTAACCTAGGGCTGTTTTGAATCTTATCTACTATTCCAGATTTTGGCAAGAATTCTAAGTTCACATTCTTCTAGAGCTTCTTGTGGTGGCTAGTTACTTTTCCTTTAACTCCTATGACTATGCAGGGTCATCTGAAACAGAACAAGATGTGCCTTGCTTTTGGGCATGATTCTTTAACAACTTTCAGCTGAACTGATGGTTGCTTCAGAGAATTAAGGCACAACTTACCCTTCAAGTTGGCAGACAAATTCAAATCAGTATTTAAGGTCAGGCTTTATTAGTGGGTTCTCAAGATCCAGGCCATTGCAAGCTCAGTGGTTTTATTCCCTGTTGCTATTAAGAAAGAAAGGAAGGAAGGAAGGAGGGAGAGAAGGAAGGAAGGAAGGAAAGAAGGGAGGGAGGGAGGAAGGAATGAAGGAAGGAAGGAAGGAAGGGTCTCCCAGTTTGATCTCTGCTGAAGTTATGTAGTAATATGATAAGACTTTGGGGGAAAGCATTGTCTTGTGTTGTTGCTTATGTCCTGGTTTAAAAGAAAAAAAAAAAAGTTAAATGACATGGTATCCCCTTGATATTGTCAAATAATTTCTCCAAAGAAATCAATGTCAGCAATAAGAATACTATTGACTATCTTGGATTGGCAGTTCCATTTATTTCAGACAGAAAAATTAGTTCCTCCCTCACATGTGCTCCCTACAGTCCTCTGAAGGTGTGCAAAGGCTCACACTCTTGCTCTTTGAGGCAACAACCACACAGAAAAACATGCTTAAAGGAGCCATGAGAGGGCTTAAAACAGAGTTACAGGAAGTCAAGAGATGTTCTCTAACATGGAAATACTGCATTTGAGCTAAAGAGTCAAGAGATGCAGATTTGATTTGACTGAAGGAATGTTATTTTGCTTTCATTACCAGCAATGCAATAAATAAACATTGCTGTATGAGTTTTCAGTAGAACTTTGGATCAGATTATTAGGAGTTTCCAAAAGCCCTTTTCTGAGGGAAAAAAGAGCTACAGAGTCCAAACTATTCAGTAACTTCCTAAACAACCATTCATGCCAGGTGAGATTTTCAAAATTTGCCATAGGAGCCTGGCTACTAAGCTAAATGCTTGAGATGGCTTTCAATAGCTGAAACTGGGAAAAAGGAGAGGATTCAGGAGAAAAGAGACTTCTTTTTGCACATACTGCAGCCTTTTACCCTAATGACTTTGGTTCAGGTTTGTACTGCCTTGCTTTAGCATGCTTCCTATCCTGGGATGAGTCAGTGCAAAGACATGGAGGTGGCACACAGGACACATGCCTCCTGTGCTTGGAGTACTCTCTGAAGAGACTTCAGGGTAACTGTAAATCAGGCCCATTATGCTTAACTTCATCATGTATCCTCATGCTACACCATGAATAAGCATGGCTGGTGTGTGAATCTAGCCCATTGTATCTGGTTTACATTAGTTAAACTAATGCTTGGGTTTTTGTTTGGTTTTGTTCATACCAACATCAGAACATTGAGTAAGAACAACAAATCAGAAACAAAAAACACAAACATTTAAAAATATTGCTCCCACAGATTGGAGCACCAAGTGTGTTCTTTATAAACAATTTGAATAAATGTGGCTGGATTTTTGACCAGATTCTTTCCCCTGAAGGACCCTTTGAGACAAAAACAAACTGAGCAAAACAAGTTTTGGTGGGATGGGCCTAGGCCTGTTTCATGTAAGTGGGTGACAGAGCTCGGAGCAGGAAGGCAGCAGTGTGCTGGAAGCTGGTGTACATTGTGTTTTGCATGTTCCCAGCCCACTTGCCAGGAGTGATCTAGAACTGAAACAAGGCCCTCTTTTTACTGGGACACAGGAAGAAGGCCATCACTAATCTAAAACAGCTCTGCTGTTTGAAAACAATAGACTTTACTAATTTGATATTCTGATTGTGCCACATTCTCATGTGAATGTGTGGTCTGTGGTGCCAGGTCAGAAAGGTGAGTTTCTGAGAACTGCTCTTTCTCTTGCGTGGGTCATTAAGGTAGCCTGTCTTCTACCACAGTACCCCGTCTAATTCCCTGTGGATAGGTAGCATCACAGGGGAGATGAGGAGGTGGTTGTCCTCAGCTCTTACCAGAACTGTCCAGCCACAGGAGTCTGGAATGAGTTATAACCCATGCAGCTGTTCGGCATGACTCCGCCATGATACGAAGCCAGCAGAGCTCAGATGGCAGCTGTAAAGGTGCTTTCAGAGCTGTCTCTAATAGGAAAATCCAAGATTATTTTCATGTGCATGTGCCACGTGTCCTGGCGTTGCAAGGAGGGAGGCAGGAGTTTCCCAGATCCTGGTGATGAAAAAAATGGAAGGCAAAGTTTTACTTGTAATAGCTGAATGAATACATTTTAATGGGATCACTTTCATAAAGCACTCTGATGTAGTTTCTGTAGGTGCTGTGTCACTGAACTGAGTAAGTCCCCTTACTGGAGCAGAGGTGACAGTGAACATTGAGTCTTACTGCGGAGCATAGTGCTTAACTTTCAGAAAGTTTCACTGGATAAAAGTGATACAGATTATTAATAGTATTGCTTGTCAGGATTTTTATTTAGCCTCATATTCAAAAGCTATTCCTTTATTTCTAAACCTTCACATTTGCATCCCTTTGATATGAAATACTTGTGAACTAACTAGAGAACAGAGCTGTGAGTTCAGTAGCCAAGAGATCCTTGATTTATTAACACAGACTTGTTTGCAGCATCTCCTCCTTCTGAATATAACAAGTGCAGCAGTCACAGGCTGATGATGAGGGGCCCAATCCTTCAGGGTGCAGTGGTTGTTACACACATTTCTTGTTGAAAGTTCATAGCACCCACTGCCTAAATAAGACCATTCACTGTGAAAGAGATGGATGTATGGATTCTAAATGACTGCTTAGAATTAGAAGCTTAAAGTACGACTTGGAAGGTAAATTGTGTTGAATAGCATAGGCAACTGCTAACTGGGAATGGTCTTTTCTATGTGATGTTTTGTGTTCAAGACAAAGAGTTTATATTATCTATGTTGTGAAACAGTAATGAGCAGTAATTGTGATAGAAGTACAGAAGGAATTCAAGAAGTAATAACTAACTGCTGCATTGTCCTCTACAGTTTCATTAAGACACTTAAAAGAGAAATTTAAATACCATGTAAGATATTCTGTCAGCTAGTTATTCTAAACACAATTATGGATGTACAGTTGATATTTGGATAAGTAATGCTCTACTAATGATGCTTTTGCAAATAACTTTGAGAAAATAATTTAGTTGCATAGAAATTTCAGAATAATATTTGCAGTGCTTGTCAGGTTTCTGGAAGTTCAAGGATACTGATGTGTCTTCTTTCTGGTGTATGGGTATGACTATAGCTTGCACATTTCTGTGAAACAAACGTATTTTTACCGTAGTATTACACAGGAGGACATCTGGGAAAATTAAAAAAAAAAAAAAAGAGAGACCTACTGTAGTTCAGCAGAGTTAGCAGTCTTCTCACTGGAGAAACTGCCATGCACAGAACTAGACAGGCTGTGTCTGCAGTTAGAAGGCTTAGAAAATGTAACTGTACTGCAGATGTATGTCAGCAAACCTCCTTGCTGGAAAGGTTTCTCAACACAGTACAGCAATTCTTGGAGCAGCTTGCCAGATGGAATGAATTGTTCTGGTAAAAGAATAGCAATATTTCTAGTTGAGGGCTTCTATTAATCCAAGTAATAGTAAGAAATAAATAGGTCATAGAATTTGCCGATTTGGACTAGGCTGTAAACTAAATTGCTATTCAGAGAAAGGGCCAAATTTTGATTTATTTTCCTCAAGAAATTTTCACTGCCTTCTCTGGAAGCAAGCTATGGACCTTCTGCTTGGTGCGGCCCAGTCGAGTCATGATCTACACTGCCATCGCACCACAGGATTGAAGAGCTCAGGCTCAGATTTTCACTTGGCATGAACTTTGCCAAACATGGCCTCATGATCAAACTTAAGGCTTTCCCTTTTGGCTGAGATGACATTTGGACAAACACCAAATTTCAGTCCTGTAGATTCCTAGAACAATCAAAATAAAAGCATGGGGCTAGAAATACATGAGGGTGCTGGGCTTCAGGCCTGTGTTCACAGCTTAGTTAAAACAGTGGAGAAGATCCCATGGAATTTTTTTTTTTTTTTGAGGTCAGAAAAAAAAGTCAGAGGGACTAATGGACCCAGCACAACCTAGTTTCCCTGAAACTGCCTTTTCTGATACTGAAGCAGTGGTTTTTTATTACTATTGTTATTTTTTTTACCACAACATTCATTTTCTTGTGGTATTTCTGAATCAATTCAGATTTTTCAGAGCTTGAAGGTTGAGGATGGATACTGCATGCAGGCACTGCACACAGAATGTGGTTGCAGCTACAAAGTGTCCTTTCTTGACCTTCCAGTCACAGAGTGAAAGTCAGTTTTTTGAAGCTTCCTTAATTTCTTCTGGAAACTCTTGGACATACAGTTCAGCAGTATAATGTAGGCAGGGAGAGTTAGCAAGCCTTGCTACTAGTTTGTTATTATATATTATAAGAAGACCCAATATAAAATGCCTAGAATAAGCCTTTGCTTTCAGAATAGTGCATTCATAAATACTACTCCATGAACTTGTTGAGTAGCATTTTTGAATCCATAGACATAAATGCTTCCCATGTCGTCATCAGACATGTCAGTCCAAAGCATCTTCTTCACCTGTTCTTTGTTTCACTGATTCCCATAGATTTCTGCTCTCTACTTAACCACAGTATTCAGAAAACCTGAAGTAAATGCCCATGCAACCTATTAATGAGCAATGTACTGTAATGTTGGAAAGACAGACTTGAATTAATATCTTCCAAAAACATAAAAACAAATCATTATGTTTTTAATGTCTGAGATTAAAGGTAAGTTTGTTTGTTTGTTTTCAAAAAGCATTCTAAAGCATTGCATCTAGAACTAGCTCAATCTGTGAAAGTGTCCTTCTTTCAGAAATTAACTTATTAGATCCATTTTAAGTACATGTTCTGCAATGGTCTTTGGTCACTTTTAATGTCATTTTAAAATATATCTGAATGTAAAAGGCTGCAGTTTATTTGGTCATTATATAATTTGTCTAGATTGATCAGTTTAATATCTGATTTTTCAAGATTTCCTCACAATTCTGGAGTTTTAGCAATGCAGATATTTTCTATTGCCCAAGGCAATAATAGATGTGGTGTGCAAACACTGCTTTAAAGCGGGTGTCTGTCTGCTGATTTACATATTTTAAAAGTATTAAGATCAAAAGTAATGAGAATTTAATCCATATGGCATGTAGAAGATAAATAGGAATATTAATACTGTATCAAATACTAATTAAAGGAAACACCAGTCCTATTTTTAAAATCTTGCATACAGATGAAAACGAAGGCATTGCAAAGTTAAGATCTGATTCTTAAAGAAATAAAGAATTAGCAGTTTTCAACCACCACTTCTAAATGTGAGTCTGAATTCATGTGGGAGGTCAAGTTCTGGTTTCATAGCACTTTGCAATACTAAAGCAGTATTGCTTTTTGTCAGGGCATCTCAGATCGCTCTGAAACTACAAACTACCAACTTTTAAGATGGCAAATCCCTTTCATTATAAAAGAAACTAAAATGCAGATGTTTTTTAACTTGCCTAAGCATATTTGCCTGTAACAGTGCTAGGCCCTAAAATGGATGTATTCTTGGGAACCCTGATGGATTTTAATCAGCTTTCGTATGCAGATTTCAACAGGGAGAGAAAAAAAATGTCATCAGCTTCATAAGAAACTTATTTGGACAAAAGCAGTCAAAATGAATTGTAAATTCACCATGTCTTTAGGCTAAAACATGTTTCTGTAATTCTCTGTTATGGGATGTATAGGTGAAAGTACCTTGAAAGTATCTATATGGTAATCATATTCCATATGGTAACAAGCACTCTCAAGCTGGCTTCGTGTGAACTGGAACTAGGAGCTTTAACACAGTGTGAACCTAATGTTCCATGCAGATGAATTAGCCCTAAGAAGATATACGAGATGCATTTAGTGCATCATGATTTCTAAATCTGTAGCCCTTAGGTTCTCCCCTAAGTCATTGTTGTCAATATTTAAGGGTGGAGGATACAAATATGTCAGACAAGTGAGCTTGCAGTGAAGAGTTATCTTAGAAAGATGAGAAAAATAAACAGAGAGCTTAAAACATGTATGCTGGTACTACAAAATCTTACAAGAGAATAATCTGCACAGTTTGCTTTAGCAATCTGAGAAAGACTCTGAATAATAGAAAGAATTGGTTTTCCTCATTTGTGCTTGAAGAGTACATATATTAAATCAGTTATATATATCTATATCTCATATATTAATCAAAGTTATACTGAGACACAGCTGTACCTGACAGAGCAGGGAGGAAAGTCTAAAATGTTACTTGCTCACAGTCTTGTACACTATTCAGACTAATTCTTCTAGTAGGTTTATGGTTCCTGTATCTTTCTGTAGTAAATACAGCGATTAATCATTACCATACAGCAAATCTTGTCCTCTGCATATTGAGAAAAAAAGGCTGGGATCTGTGGGCCATCCTCCAAGGGCTAGTGATATTCTACTGTGGATGCAAAGTAGAAGAATCTGAGGTTGAATAAGCATCCACTGTAGCTGGATCAGAGTGGTCAGGACAAGGCAGTTAGCAGATCAGTAAATTGCAACTCCTTTGCAACCTGCCATCTCTTTTTGAAGTTCTTCTTCATTCTAGAGCAAAGGATGTGGTAATATGTTATCAAGTGTCAGTCACTCTGCACGTACATAGAGCAAAGTTGTTTAGGAACTGCCCTCGTAAAGCAAGAGGAAATTTGATTCAAGAAGGAAAAGGGAGCCACTAGAGAAAGAATGTAAAGGAGATTGATATAAAACATTCCCAGCTGTTTGTAAAGTCAATTTAGCCAATCAGCCAAATGATGAGTGGGGATATAAACCCATCTGCTTCTTGAACTCTTCCAGGAAATATTAATTGTATGTGGTGCCCCTTCTTTATGGTCAATATAAGGATGTTTTCACACAAGTACCAGCCTCAGTCCATGTAGAAAAAGGTAATCTTTATCCTATGTGAGTTGATGTTTTTTTTTTTTTTCCCAATCATCATTTCAAATTATCTTCCAAGAATGTTTTGGCTCTGCTTTTTGTGGGGAAGGACCTCATTTGTAAGGAAGGATGTGGTTACGTTCATTAAAGTTTTTTGGTGAATTAGCTGCAGAGTGGCTGCAGGGCCTTGTATTCAGGCATGTTTGTTTCCATTCCCTTTCCTGCAGAATAGCCCAGGTAGTGTTAAGTAGTTCTGTGTATTTTGTAAAAGACCTTTTAAATATTAAATAGAGCTTCATTTTCCAGCTGGAGAATTAAAACATAGAAGCATTTCATCAGATCCTTCATCCAGTCTTGAAGCAATTTTGAAATGTTAACTGAAAAAATCTATCTGCCTTGGAGCATTTTTACATCAAACATTCAATGGAAATATTTTCCTCAAACTCTTAAGCACATCCAAATATTAAATGAGAAGAGAGATGACTTTTCCAAGTCTTAGTGATGGTCTAATGCACCAAGTGTCAAGTTAATGTAAGTTTTTAAAGACAAAAAAGTGGTGTAAACATTACACCAAGGGGAGACTGGCAGGCGTCACTCTTATCATCGACACAGGCTGATGCACTGCTGGTTCTGATTTGCACTGATAGAGATGTCGTACACACCAAAAATTGGAGATAGTGTCTGTCCCTAAGTGTTTTGAACTACAGAGACAAGAAACAAAGAGGCAGAGGCAAGTAACTACAAGAACGAGTAGTTTTGGAGATGAACATACAGGACATAACATTCCTTCTCTCCCCTTACTGTTCACTTTTCAGACGTGTCTTGGTTTGTGTTTTGAAATGGTCTCTTGTAGCCATTGCAAACTGTCATTGTCCTTTTGTAACTGGGGAAGCTCAAGTGGTGACTGACTTTTTTATCTGGAAGGGGGATAATCATTTCTACCCTTAAGGATAGGTGAATTTCCCAAAGAGGGAAGTCTTTTCATTCCTGTAGGGTAGTACATATAGTATCCGTGTAGATGTGCACTGTTTTCTCTATCTCAGGTAATAAAACTCATCTTTTGTATGGCTGTCCCTGTTGACGACCTTCAGCTGAACTGAAAAACCGAGATGACTCTCAGATCATTTTTCAGTGGAGGTGTCAGTTACTGCAGTGGTACTCTCTCTAATGTTTGCAAGTCATTTCTGTTACTGCAAACACATCTGGGTAAAACACAGAATCATCCTTTTTTCTGGATTATGGATCAGCCAGCTCTGTTTCCTGACCTAGTCAAAATGGGAAGAATCTTCAGCAGAGGGCATGGACTGCTGAATTTGGCTGAATGGGTAATGACAGTCCTAGAGGACTGGAGAGATAGCTATTCACGAAATGTAAAGATGCCTCTTCCTAACGGACAGGCTGGCAAGGGGGCAAGGGTGCTATATTTAACACAAATACATTATATACATACATATATATATATAAAAACATATATATATAAACAAGAATTAAAAACTATAACTTTTTAATAACTTACAATTTCAAAACTATTAATATACAAAGAAATTAGATCAATGGCTACAGCTTACTACTGGCTCCTGAAACAGTCATGGTGATGAACAAGCAAATTCAAAAATAACAGCACAAATGACCTATCAAATAGCCGTTAAGATGTACTTTAATGGCCAGAGAGTACTGCAAATAATATGTCCTCTTTGGAGCCCCTGAAGTTTGGAACGTTGCATCAATAAGGAGTGTGAGAATAGGGATTGTGAAAAAATATTCCCTTTCATCTCTGAACAGAGGTTGTGCAGTCTGCTGTCACCTCCATGAATCAGTGATGAAAACTGCAGGTGCCTACGTTAGCCCTAAGTGGCAACAGGACAAGATGGGGTGGAAATAAGTTGCGAGTGCTGCTCCAATCAATGTGTAAAATGGCAACTGCAGAGGAGCTGCTTTACAGCCATGTGTCCTGTCTGTGTGTAAAGGGCGGATTTTATTCCCTCCTTCAGTCTTCACAGGCAAATCCCAGTTACTTGGAATTTGTTCAGGAGAAGGGTATGTTTTACCCTGAAGGAATTAGGAAGCATTATAGATTCAGCATATGGGGCCATATGTCGTTGTATTGTTTCCAAATGTTTTTTTGAGCTTTTTCCCTCCATTGTGGACAGCTTATTTTACCACACATTGTCTAGAGAAGAAGGGAGTTTCATATTCCCATTTCTTTCATTAAGCCACTATTAAAGCTGTATCACTTTCGTAATACTGTTTGTCAACATTATTTCATTCTTTGTTTCAAACATGCACACCATAAGTGTGGTTCGGGGCAAGTGCTTTGAATATGTTGTTCACTCAAGGTCAAAGTCAATGGTAGAAATAGAGAATACAAGCAGAGATGGTCCTAAGCCATCTCCAGCCCCAAATAATTCACTTAATTATGAGGCTGTTCACAATCAAACCAAGCGTTTTGCTTGAGCCTTAATAGAAGGAAGTGAGTGCTAGTGTTTGAATGTAAGTCTAACTAAACTAAAATTGGAGATGTGCAGGATCTGCCCCTTCTTTGCAATGCAGATCAATATCCTCTCAAAATGTAAATTGAGCTGTTCCATATCTCCCTCTTCTGCTGTGATTTTTCTACTCCAATCCTGGAGAAGAGCTCTGGTGTCCAAAAGCATCTGTTCTAAATCATGTTTAGGAAAAATGTAAATACAGAAAACTTGAGGTTGGGCCCAAACAATGCACTGGGCTAGCTCCCAAGGCCTCTCTGCATCTGGGATTGTTTGAAGTCAGGAAGGCCTTCCACAATCAGAGACATCAGTAATGGTGGCAAAGAGACCCTTCAGATGGGGCTTTCCATGGGTTTATTAAAAGAAGTTGTAAGTATTAGAGCCTTTTTCTGAGCTCCCTATCTGTAATATTTGTAGCTGACTGCATGCTGTCCTCTCTTTTTTTCCTCATTTCTTCATGTTTCCTCTGAAAGCAGAGTGTATTACGCTGGGGAGGTTACAGAGGCTTCTCAGTGTCAGAAAGAGTGGGGATGGATCTTCTGTGACCTTAGGATGTGCTGGGGTAGATGGCTACAGACACAGCTAATCACAGGTTTTTCATAAGAAGTTTTTATTTGTGTCTAATTCCAGTAGTGTCAGATTGTCTGTTTCTGGCATGGGTCTGTGTTGTTCCTCAAGTTTTAATCTATCAGAATTTGCCATGATTCACTTAGTCAAAGTTTCACTAAGCAATGATGCAGTCTTGTAGCACTAGCTGGAGGCAACATTGCAGAAGCTAGTGCTAAAGGCCACATTCATAAAGGATTTGAGGCACCCGAAAGAGTCTGCTGAAATGTTCACAGCTGACTTCAGCAGGTCTTAGACTCACAGGTACGTTAAAAATTGTTCTAGACACAGAATAGCCAGGCCCTCAGCGTCTGTAAGCTCAATAGAGCTGTGCATTTGTTTTCCTACTCTATAGTTGAAGATGTGTTGGCACAGTTCTTAGCATTGTTATTTCTCTAAGACCAATAGCCATGAAAATCAAGCTCTACTGGTAAAGCAACTGAGAAGCAGAGGCATCTTAACCAGAAACAAGTTTTAAAATGTGGAGTTGGCATACATTTTACATTTTTATCAAGAGTGTATTTACCAATTAGTCAGCAACTAGAGCCCATGGATTTAATGAATTTCATGTGATTTATGCATAGCTTTTATGAATTGTGCCAGTACGGATAAACACTGGTTACAAATAGATGCAGATTTCTCACATTTTTTTCCTTTAAATAGTACTGTTTCTTGTTACTAAATGGCTTTATTTTAAACTTTTCCACATGTTGGAAAGTGATAATTTCTTACCTTCTGTACTGTCCTTCCGAAGGTAAGGCTCAAAACTTTCACCCATCTGTATTTTCAGTGGTGTGGGCTGTGCCCAAGGCAGATGTAGAAGTTTGGAGAAGAAAGCATTTTTTCTTTTCCCCCTTTCTCCCATCAGTGGAATGTGCATGAAATAGTAAGTAGGGCGCAGACTTGAGAGTGTGGCAATTTGAGCAGTCAAAAGAAAAGCGGGCCAGCACCTGGCTTTCAATCTCTGTTTCAATGAATATTTAACTACTTTATGCAAAGTGGGACATTTTCAACAAATGAGGCTGAGAGAAAACTACCTAAGAATATTTTCTAGCCCAGCAGTTAGGTTACTCTCCTGAGAAGCGTGATGTTTGGGTTCAGGTCTCTGTACCAAATCAGTTAAAGGAGGTGTTTGAAGCTACATCTTTCACAGTCTAAGAACATGGCCTAATCACTGAGTTTTTGGATATCAGGGGTGGCAGCACTACCTCCCTTGTTTTGGGAAAGGAGTCCCCTTGTGACAAAATCAAAATGTTTTGTTTTTGAGATGCCAGAATGAATTGTTTCAACATCTCTGAAGTTTTTTCATGTAATTTCAGTTGAAACTGTTAGCTAATATGACCTGAATTCCACACACACACACACACACACAAAAAAAAAAAAAAAAAAAAAGTTTCTGTTGCCCTAAAATTCCAGTATTAGTGAAGAAATAACTGAATACAATAGAAGTCTGGCTAACTTCTAACTCAGGCACAGAAGAATACTTATCAGAATGTTTCTCTTCCACATAAGCAGAAATCTCTGCCTGTCCCCCACTTTAGAAATTAGGAGGGCTGTGATCTTGAGTACCCAGAACTGAAAGGAGATTTAAATTATCATGGTGTGACATGCTAATGGCCAAGAAGCAGGAATACCTTTCAGAAATCTTTAAGCATTTTCACCCATTAAACTTCATTTGGAGCTTATACAGCTAAGTACTAGGCTATTTTTAAAGATAAAAACCCTTATGCATGTTGGCAAGTCTAGTGAGATCACTTTATTGACTTTGTGCTCTACTGTAATAGTTTCTCATGTTCAAACGCCATTAATCTAGAAAAGCTTTCTGGATGTCATTAAAAAAGACACTTCTTGTGATGTCACTCTGTTTGTTTGTTTTTCCCATTGAGTATGGACAATATTTACATTTTTCTGGTGGACGTAAAGTTTAAGTCTTCACTAAATGTTAGAAGTATAGCTGCATGCCATCGTAATTACACTTAGCAGAGTGTAGCAAAGCACTTCTTATCTCCAGGTTACCATGAGCTATACTCGATGAGAATTGTTAAGGTGTCTGAAAAGTGAAAAACAGCATCACATGCTGCAAGATGCAGCTCAACATGTCATGCTGTGTGGCTGTACTGGTCTCTCTTTAAATATTAGTAACCATAAAAATACCCAAAGTTCTTTGAAATGATAAGGCAAGTCCAGCTGCAGGCAGGATCACTGTTTTTCTCCCTTTGGTTTTACACCGAGTTCAAGTTTTTGCCTCCTCTTCAATGTGATTCATGACAGGACATGAAACATTTACTTCTGAATATTCTCCTCATCCACAAATCAAGGTAGAAAAGGTGTCCCCGTGTGCTCTTTCAGATCCTTGACTCCTCTCCAGCCCTGCTTTTTCATTACAGGATGGACTCAGAAAGGCTCAGCCTCCTTTCTGTGGGCCCAGACTCACAGCTGGTTCTGAGGACTCCTGGTCTGCCTTGCGCATTGGCATAGGCTACTGCTGCTTCTTGTGTCAAGGGAGAAAGAAATCATGCAACTCTTCATAATGTGATTGAGTGTCTCTTCCCTTCCGTGTGCTGAGCTCCAGTGAAATAAGTAATTATGAAGCTTAAAACATCATCATTAAACATCTAACTTTAACACTGCAGCAGAGTTGACAGGAAAATTCATTCTTCTCAAGGCCAGTGTTGCAAGTTCTCTGTCCACACTGATAGCAGCCCTGGCAGCCATGAGGGAATGGGAAGAGTGCAGTGGGGATGCAAATCCTTTGCTGGCTCTGCCAGGTGGTGCAGTACAAAGCAATGTATCTTTAAATAATAACTTTTATTTTAGAGAGTATTGGTCCCATCATACGAGGCCCTGCGTGATCTGTCATTATGGAGTGACATAATGCATTGAGTTCATGTAGATTGCTGGCATGAATGTCTGCAGTAAAAACTGAAAATCTTGTTTTGCAGTATGTGGTGTTGTAGACAGATTTCTTACAGAAAATCGTATCTTCAGAGAAAAAAACCATCTTTGGCACCTCATATTTTTGTGGCTGCTTTTTGAAGTTACAAGTAATGCAAAATCACCTAATCAAAAATGAAATGCGTGACGAGGGGGAGATAATTTCCTGCCATTCTACCTTGTGAAAGCTAACAATGAACTATAACTTGTGGTTCACAAGTCATATCTTTGCTTTTTGCAACATTGTGATTTAATTTCTTTTTCTAAATGATAATTTTATAGGGCACTTTGAAGTGATTTATGTGTTTTGTACTTTATTTGAAAACATAAATTTTGCTGATTATCTTCAGTTTGCCTCTGTCCACCCATCAGTTTCACATTCATTTACTTTAGACAATACTGAGCAGCTACATGTGGAAGTTACACTTTCTGTGAAACCAAAAGTTACCCTTGAGCTTATTTTACTGAAAAATATAACGTAAGAAATTACCATCAGAGATTAGCCTGAGTAATCCTGCGTGTTATTGTGTGTTTGTGGGAAGGGAATGGTTCTCACTTATCACTGAACTCAAACTGCTTTGTGAGTTAATTCAGGTATTGTATTGATAGAAGGATTACTGGACTTTTAAAATCTCTTATGTCTCCTATAAGTGAAGAGAAATACTTATTTCTCTTTTCTCGTGGCCTTTTTATTTCACAGGATCTTTCAGTTATCGAAATAATTAAGACAGTCCTTTCAAAAGGGAAGAGTTTGAGATTCTATTATACAGTTCTATTTTAATCATAGTTCTCTAAACCATATTATTATCAATGCGATTTGATGGTACTTTCCATTTTTTCCCTTGTGTTTGTATGCTTAATGTTGGGGCTGGCTTCAGAGGTACTAATTCTAGTGATGAAGGTGTGCGTCATTGTTAGTGCTCCCAGGCTATGAGCCTTTCTGCCGGGGACAGGATATTGTCGGTATTATTGCAGCATTACTTACAGCAGACTTTGATGAATCTGTTCACAGTGGTAAAGCTGATTTTTAGGTTTTGTCTCCATGGGAAAGTTAGTGTAGAATAAGCCATAATATAAATTTATGATATAGTGACTCTGTGCATGCCAGTGCTTTTGCAAAGCTGCTCAAGCTAGATGTGAATCAGACCCTGGAGGCAGTGTAGTTGGATGAGTGCAGTGCCGTGCCTAAGCTAATTAGTCCTACTGAGAAGCAGGATATGTTGTGGAAGGGAGTTATGTTAATATGGCCAGACTGCTCATGTACCAATGACAGACAAATCAGAAGTGGCATTGCATGGCAATAGGTATACTTGCAGTGTACTGGTTTACTCATATTGCAACTCTCTGTGGTCCTTTGATAGTCATTCCCACAAGGAGATAGTACACAGTAGCAAATAAAGTGTTAATTCAAACTTTGTTAGCTCTGTAGTACTCACAGACCAAGAGCAGAATCAGGACACAAACAGAAGTTGATGTTGTTGTATCTCAAGCTGTTCTATAGGGATATATCAGTTTATTACCAGCCAAGAATGTAGTACTGAACTGTAAGAAAGAGCTGGGAAAAAAAAAAAAAAAAAAAAAAAAGTCAAGTAGCTATGAAGTGGAAAACATACCCAAATCAACTCCTGAAGTAAATTTTACAAATGATTTGGTATGGAGTGACAAGAAATTTTGTGTACCTGCGCTGAGGCACCATGAAGGAGCCTTCCTGCCAGGAAGGAATGAGCTGAAAACATTTTAAAAAACAGCCCTGTTATCATTTCAGTTTGAAACTGAAAATCGCCACTCTGGTGAAGGAGGGTCTGTTTAGCTCTGAGGGATAAAGTGTCATCAAAGTCACCAAAATCAGTCATGTGTTCATAAGAAAAATAACAACTCCAATCCTGTAGAACTTACCAATTTAAAACAAGTGACACTCACATGCAAAGCTGTGTTCAGAGGGGAAAATGGCATGGTGGGCTGATGTACTGCAGCAAGCTGTGCCCTGTCAAGAAGTGCAATTTTGAAACAAAACATATTGTCACATAAGTTAGTCACTGTAATACCAGAAAGTCAACACCCTTTATTTGTATATGCACACATGTATGTCTTCCTTTGCTCCTGTGAGCTGAAGTTCTTTGCCAAAGTTTCTTTTAAATGTTTTTGGGAAGCACTGGATGAAAAGAACTGACGCTCTGAATTCACTCCCAAAGTCTTAATGCAGGTGGTACAGCTGGGCATCATGAAATACACAGCCTAGAACTGCTTTATTGAGAGCGAGCGTGCTGGTGCTGAAACTCTTGGCAGAGCTCCCTCAGTTTTCTTTGAGCACCTCTTCTGTTTCCTGAATAGACCTTCCCACTACTGGAAGCTCTTACCTACCTTTTCTGGATGAAAGTTAATGAACTACACCTCTCTGCTCCAGAGTCTTGACATAATGACCCTTTATGTGTCAGCATTCTACCATAGCACAGATTTGTAGCATGTTATGAGTAAATGGTTACTGATTTAGATTTGGAAGGAGATAAAAACACTAGGTGTTCATTCAAATGGCACAGATACCTGAAGTTTTTTTCCAGTCCTACTTATTTTTCTAGTTCTGTTACTGACTGAATAGTTTGCTCATGCTTCTTTGGTTTCTCTTTCAAAATACTCCCTGGGAATTTACTGGCCTGAGTTTGATTTGTAGGTCATTTGGGAACCATAACTAATTGAAGGTCTAATGTTAGGTGTTCCGGTAACAATTTACACCCCCTTAGAGGAATGGGTCTCTGCAGCACACAGGCCCCTAGCATTAGTTTCCTTTGTCTAACCTGGATACCTTCTTCACTTCCAGCACTGACAATGTCAAACCAAATGACTGCAGCAACTAGGAAGCAAATCTCTAACTAGTGGCCTTTTCACTGCTTTCAGTCAAGCTTTCTTTAATATTTTCTTTTAAAGTTACTGCTGCCAACTACCTTGATTTCAGAAAAAAAAACCTTTCTTAATGAAGAAATCTACTGAGAGTTTCATCCTGGTCTTCTACCATTTATTCTTTGAAATATATGCTGAATCTGCTACACTCAAATTTGAGATACTACTTGTATCAATATGGACCCATGGTTTCAAGCCTTTAGATATGCAAATTGTGTTTCTGTAACGAACAAAACCTTAGAGACCGTGCTGTTGTGGTTCCACAGAGCCTTTATTGCGCCTCATCATTATGCTAAATTAATACAAATTTCCTGTGTGTCCAGAATTCAAAGTCAATCAAGTGGCTTAATCTCTGAGGATATGGGATAAAAATGCTATTATTACAGTATGGAAGAAGGTGAGGAATTACTTTTAAAAGCATCCAGGCTATATGCTAGGACAGCAACTCTGAAACACATGCCTGTTATGAACCACATTGTAACAGAGTGTGAACTTACAGATTGCCTCCTGTCCTACTTTTTCTTGCACAGCTCCCTGCATTTGTATGATGCATTTTTGGCAGCTTCAGCAGTTGGCCCTGTAGAGAAGCAGTGTTAGAAAGGTATTTCTGATCTGTTACTGGTCTCTAATGTACTGAATATTTTGACTTTTTATTTTCAAAAGTTAACTGCAGTGTTGTTTTTTTTTTCCTATGTTGGAGTCATCTTTTCCCCCCTATGCTTTGTGGCTGCAATCCACAAGAGGAACCAATGCCAAGTGTCCAGTGAATTGTCTGAGGCATGTTAGCACATGATAGTTCTTGAGAGATCCACGATCCACAGTTTGAAAACTTGTGCATTAGCAGATCCAACTGTACATGGGAGGATTTCTCTGAAATGGATGATGCTGTCATGATGCTTTAAAGATTCCAAAGCTATTTAATCAATCAGATCGACTCAGTCGTCATCCTAATTGTTCTTTGAAGTAACAGCTGTTGTCTTATTGTGCGAAAATAATATTTCCATTGTTGATGCTGTATTTCTAAGCATATTTTTAATGATATTTTGCTCCTGAGCAATTTTGAATATTTCTCGTATCGTCATCATGGTATCTAAGTTTACTTTGGAAGTTGAGGAAGTCTTGAGGTTCTTTCTAATCCTGTTTTCTTAACTTCACTAAATATATAAACTGCACCAACAGGCTGAGTCCCAGCTATGATATACTGCTGATGAGAAAAGCTTGTGTCACAGCAAACCTCTGGGAGCACAGTGCCTGTGTAGGTTTCCAAGCATTTATCCTTCAAGACTACAATCTCAAACTAATACTTTCAGAAACTTTCAGAAACTAGTAGAAAACTAGTAGAAAACTAAAGAATGCCTGGCTTGCCTTTGTAGTCCTCTTTGCCTGGGTTTTCTGCTACTGCTTTCCAGAAGCTCATGCTAATCTCATGTAGTGTGATCAAAAAGGTGTGCATAGCACAATATGAGATGTTAATTTTGAGATCATTTTTGCACTGAAGACTTTGATATGGACACTGTGAGGAGTTACCTCAACCACAGGCTGGGGATTTGGGCTACTTGCATTTATTTGGAGTGGATTTCTTAGCCGATTGTTTCAAAGTTGTAAGCCTCACAAGTGAAAACCTAACAAGGAGCATAGTCTGTTTAGTCTAATTTTCTCTGAGACTAACCAAGAACAAAAGCTTAGAGTAGGGCAAGCAGAGAGATTTGCCCAGTACGCACTCCAGCCTAGCATGGTTTGTGGCTCTGGGATTTCCCAGTCCGGAAGTGATCTCTTTGTATTTGATTGCTTTCAGTAGGCTTTTCTCCTGCAAATTTTTTCAATCACTCATATTGATTATACAGCATCACTGAAAGAGCAGAAGAGGCATTACTTACTTCACGTGGTAATGTGAGACAGCTATTTCTTATCACCTGGTAGTTACTGGATCAAACAGGTCTTCTAAAACCAGGAAATGTGCTGTGATATGTACTAACTCCAGCATACCTGAAATATCCTGTTTTTCATCAGTAACTGTCTCTTCTGAAAAGAACTAATAAAAAGCAGCTTCTGTAACGGCTTTGGGTTGTATTTAAGCATGGGAAGAAAAATAATCAGTTAACATTTCTTCATCAACCAGAACTAGTTTCTGCCATTCAGGATGGCTTCACATGATTTTTAAAGTTGTGTTTGTGTAAACCTCTTTGGCTTTGATTGGTTAGTTGGCTGTTTGTCACACCTCTGAAACTCTCTTGTAGAAGTTACTACATGCAGGATACATGATATATTCAATGATTATAGGCGGATATATTCAATGATTATAGGAGGACATGTCTTCAGGAGTGTCCTTGTAGAAGCATGCTATTTGATGAGGTTCGGATCTCATCTGTTAGTCACTGAGGGTTTAGTTCTTTGGCATGCTTTGTTTTATCTCTGCATTTTCACTCTATAGTTAAGTCAGTCACAATAGAAACTGAAAGAACTGACAAAAACTGAAGGATCAAAACTGTATTGGAAGAAGAAAAAACAACCAAAGCCAAGATTCTAACTATTTATGCATCTTGTTTCCCGACAAAGTGTATCTAAAAGTCATTGTCTTGGGGTTCAGAGACAGCTAAATGATTGATTTCACATAAAATATTTGTTGTTCTAATTACAGTATCATCTGGGTCTTTGGCAACAAACAGATGCAAAAAACAGCCTTTACATACCATCTTGAAAAACTTATGATTTGCTTAATGTGCTTTATAATCTAAAGCATATGTCTTTGTATGGAACTGCAGTATCCAAAATGAAGCCGTAAGTAATGAATCACTGGGTGGAAGAAAATGCATTGCTCCTGTTACGAGTTCTTTCAGTGTGTGTATTCAAATGGTTCTGTTTAGGGTTATAAACAAAAGACTGTGCTCACAGTTTTAGCAGTGTGTTACAGATTCTGGGATGCACATGACATCAAAGAGGCTACATTAATTTCCCTAGCAGTCTATGGCTCTTGGCACTAGGAACATACTCCATCTGAATAAACAGAATTCTAGTGCACCACAGTTGTGTGGGGGATCTGAGGTGATCATGAAGCTCAATTTTGTTTTGTTTTATAACTGTCTGTGATAGGACTTTTTACCCCTCCAGATTTTCTGTGTTTTCAGTGAATTTGGTAACTACATTTAGAGCTATGGAATTAGACCACAAAGCACTTCGCACTGAAGATAATTAAGTCTAACTTATTATTCTTACCTACTGAATCCAAGCAAGAGTTTTGAGTGCATAGGAACTGCAGGATTTGCTAAGAATTAATCTCTCTTTGTAAGCATTAATGTATACATATTTTTTAATTAGTTAACAGCTTTTTCCTTAGAAACACTCGAGCCAAGCTCCAGTAGGATATTTTGTGAGTAAGCAAGGGCTGAGGCCTTCTAACTCCTTGAAGAACATGTGATTTATTGTTCTTTCCATGCATGCCTGCCACTAGCAGCGTGAAAAGTACCGACCCCTATAAATATTCCTGGACACTCCTCTGTAGAGGAAGGGAGTAAGGGAATTTGGTGGCAAGAATGGTTCCTGATTGTATTATATCTCACTATATCAACAGAATGAATGGCATTATTGAACATATTGAAGTTACTGCTGGGTAAGTATGAGGTATCCTGGAGAGAATTACAATTGTTAATAGTATTAAATCCTCCAATTTGCCTCCAGGCTCCTGATGTTACTAGATTAATCAAATCCTCTGTTGCCAGAACTTAGGTTCTACTGCTGTACCATTAGTAGTTGTTTCTTTCTTTTTCTTCTATTTCTTAGTTTCTCAGTATCATGTTTTATTCATTTTTCATCTTTTTTCTGTCTTTCTTCTACCTACAGTGTTCTCTTCCCATCTGACAGTCCTTGATTTCAGAGATGGTGTTTTCCATCAGCTTCTAGTTCTAGGTTGTTTTTTGGTTGTTGTGTTGTTTTGTTGTTGTTGGTTTTTTTTTTAACTACTATAATACATTTACTATTTATAATGTACAGCATAGACCTCGTAGCTTCATTATTCCCATGTGAAGCTATTGGATTACTCTACAGCACTTGATCTGTGAAGGCTATTACAGCCATTATGCTGCCCTTGTTTCTAACATACTCAAAGTAGGTAGCACTTTACAGGCAGTGTGCAGATACCTTGTGCTGAGGGTCTGGTGTCTCCCTTTGCATGCTCATACTACAGTCACAATGTAGTTTCATACAGGGGTGTGCAAGATAGTGCTGTGAGGGGTGGCTTAAGTACAGCAGTCAGGCAGGCACAAGAGGAGCTCATTGGAGCTCCTGACTGAGTATAGCTTAGTATGACTACCTGATTATTCACTCTGCATCTCCAGCAAGTTTTTCATTTTCCTCCCCTTTTGCAGTTGAGGTGTGATGTAAATTTGTCCAAATGGTGGAGAACCATCAGAATGAGGAAGCAAAAAATGTGTTTGTGTGAACACTTGTAGCCTGACAGCAGTACGTGCTCTTTGTGAATTTCTCTGCTTTAAAAATAAAGCTGAAATTATTAAAATCACAAAGCCTATTTCAGTTACAGCATTTTTACTGCATAAGCGATGCTCAGTCACTCTCATTTAGTACTGATATGAGTGGGACCAGAATCACTAGCCCCTTGGGTCCTTTTCTTGAAGAGGCTTGTATGGCACAGAAGAAAATGTAACTATTCCTTGAAATCAGCATGCTGCACATAATTACCCACTTAGCAGCCAGTCCAGGAGGAGAATGTATATTGTCATTGTGTGTGAGGTCATTTCTGTATTTGCCCAGGACTTCAAGAGAAAAAGTGAAGTTAACTTGCTGCTTGAAAAGTGATTCTGAATTGGAAATGCTTGCAAACATCAAAATACATATAAATTATCAAGCGAGAACAAAGACAATTTTTTCTCCTCAAAAGTCTTCTCCCCAGGCTATAACAATGCTTTACATAGGCATGATCAATATATCCAGATTTGAGAACCAAAGTCTTTTGGAATAAATTAGACTGGCAGGAAAAGAAACAAACAAAGAACAAATTAACATGATTTTAAACATTGCTTAAATTTTCATGAATGTAGACCTTGAGATGTTATGATGAGATCCCATGAGTCTGTGCTAATATTTGCTTATAATTAAGGGTTGCACTTTCATGTTTCATCTGATATTATAGATTGGAAATCAGACACATGCTTACTATTTTTCTTGGTCATACTGATTTATCTACTTTATTTGCTTACTCTGTTAATAATAAATATGGCCCCTTTTTCTGTACCATGCTGCCCTTTCTCCTCATATGATAAATCTCCCTGTGTTTGAGTAATTAGAGAAAGACTACTCTTCCTGTGTTGTCAAGTTTGTGTTCACCTGTAACAGCAAAATACAAGACCAATGCCTTCCAAACTTGTTTTGGGTAAATGGCTTCAGAAATAAACTGAAGCTCAACTCCACTCCTCAGTATGTGTTGGAGTGGATGAAGTCCCTTCAGCAAGGGAGTCATCAACGCAGCCTGCTTTGTAGCACTGACGCATTGGCAGAGATCCCTTCAGTGCATTCCTTGCTAAAAGTAAGATGTCATCCTGAGTTTAGTGCCCTCTCTGTGCTGCACCAGTCTTAAAACAACCTGACTCACATCTATGGATTTTACAACTTCCAATGCAGGTCACCGTTTTCTCAGCAGAATTTGCCATATAGGAAGAATTAGCAATGTTTGGCAAGATCACTGACATCAAGAGGTTTTTGAAGCAAGGACTTAATCATGAACAGTTGAAGATCCCAGCTTCATTTCAGGAACAGAATGCGATTATTTGCAATTCCTCTTAAGAGTATGCCCAGTGCCTGTCTACAGGTTTTCAGTATTGAGACAAGCAGGGCAAACAGGACATCTAATGTGAGATTTTCTCTGAGCATCATAGTGAAGTCATACACCTCACAGGAAGTCATTGGAAAAACATATTTTTTCAGTTGCTGTTCTGTAAGCATCAGTCAGGACCCAAGTCCTTGATGCAGAAGTCCTTGTCTCGTAGCTAAGAAGCATTTCAAAGTCTTTCCATAAATCTGACTCTTCGTCAGCTTGTACAGCTTCAAAGAAGTCCTTTGCAGTTTATTGAAAGAATGGATTTCTAAACAGAAAAGTCATCTAGGTAAGGTATGGCATATGAAACTTACTAATCATCTCCAAGCCAAGAGATCTCATGAAAAGTGTCGATGTGATGGATGTGATGGCTAACTGAAGAAAAATATTTCCATTTCAGCCATACAAAAGCCAAGAAGAAATACATGGGAATTCAAAGGTGAAAGTAGATACCAGAAATCAAAAAGTCTACAAAAAATCTTCTGCAGATTGACTCACAAAGAAATGAATTCACATTAGGTCAGAAGGGACCTATCTGGTATCTTGAATAGTTTTTAACTTCAGCTTTAGTCAAAATACAGCTTTTCTAAAACCTTCCAATCTCATCTTGAATTTCCATCATACTGCTAAATATTTTTTTTCTCCTGACTGATTGCTTTCACTCTGTGCTGATTTAAAGTCTGGATTTTTCTTCCTCTCATGGCCTTCAGACATTTCAGACCTGTGTTTGCTAAAGTGAAAAGCCCTCCGCCACCAATAATCTTTCTATTCAGGGGCTTCTGCTCTCTCTAAAACAATTCTGCACTCATTGATAGAACCATTTCCTTGTTTCCATGGAGTAGCCCTCCGCTTTGCTCCTGGTCTACTTCATACTCAGCAGAATATCCATATGATTCCCAACTCTCTCCTGGAGGCACTGTTTTCCAAGTCTGCAATTCCCAGTTCTGAAAAATGTAACTTAAACGTCTGACTTTGCATTTTGTTGAAAACATACATCTTTGTAATCTGTCTGAGCAGTGCAAGCCCCGGGTCTCTGCCATATCTGATGAATAAAAAGGATAACCAGTAGTAATAATAGAGGATTAAATAGAAACCCCATTGGATTGTTTAGTTTTAAGTAAGTACTCTGTAGTCAAATTTACCCATTTGCCAGTTTCTAATTCCCATCACTGTGAGCAACTTTAAGTTAGATTTAGGAAGAAATTCTTCACTTAGTGGGTGGTGAGGCACTGGTACAGGCTGCCCAGAGAAGCTGTGAGTGTCCCATCCCTGGAGGTGTTCGAGGCCAGGCTTGATGGGTTCCTGGGCAGCCTGATCTAGTGGTTGGCAGCCCTGCCCATGGCAGGGGAGTTCAAACTACATGATCTTTGAGGTCCCTTCCAACCCAAGCCATTCTATGATTCTATGATTTAGGGATGTTCACCCACGTGTGTCTGCCTCTGTAGGTTCAAGCAAGGAAAGGAGGACACTCAGAATCTCACTCTGCCCTATGCTGTCTGGATCAGCTGACATAGCACACTTGTCAAGAGGAGGTTTACCCACTCTGTTATTTATGCACTGTCATGAAGGATTTACTAATTGAAACTGGGAAATTGCAACATGAGGATTTTCTGCTCATTGGAAGAAAAGTTTTCTTCTGGACAAAAGGGAGGCAGTTACCTTACTTCAGACTGGTGCTAAAGGACAGCCTGAAGGAAGTGCATGTGTGCAATCTCTTATCCAGTCTCTGAATCTGTAGGAAACTTGGGAGTCTGGGCATGCTGGGCTCTTGGCGCAATTGGGGTGCAACACAAACAGTGCCCTGTTAATGATGTTGGTGCTGCTACTCTTAGCTTTTCCTATTGGACGCTTTAAGTTTGCCATCAAAGCAAAACGTTATAGAACACCATTTAAACTGCCTATTCAACTGCTGAGTGTTGAGCACATGTTAATACAGTTTTCTCCAGATATGGTAGTTTATGATAAATGTTACCAGATTTTTTACTGTTCGTGTAGTATGCTGCTAAACACTAAGACAAATGGGCCCACTGAAAGGGTATTTCCTTTGGAGGACACAAGCTGCAGACCACCCATGGAATACACAGAAATAATTAAGCATCAATATAAAAAGCTAGAACAAAATATTAGTGTTTCAGAATCCTAATGAATAAAAGACATTTTAAAAATGAAGACCATACAGATGTTTTGAAAAATAACATGAAGGCCACAACAGCATCTTGGGGGAAAGAACAAAAGCACCCCCCCATCATGTTGCAGTACTGTTTGAAAACTTACAAATATTTATGTGGCGTATGCTTACTTTTGGCAAGCTGCAGAGAGATGTGTGAAAGTATGAAGAACTGTGAGGCCTGGGGATTTTTTCATACTGGCCTCTTGATAGACTAAAAAAAGTAATTTTTGGAGAGTTATTCAAGAACTACATTGCTGAAAAAAAGGAATTTGTATGGCCTTGCAATTGAACACATTGCTCAAAAAGATTGTAGCCCCTACTGACCTGATGTGGCAGAAGGCTCTAAGGTCAATTTGAATAACTTTCACAGCAAACAGAGAATAGAACATGGCTGCAGCAAGCCTTTGGCAAAACTGTTGGAGATTTCAGAGAGAACAAAATTACCATTATCTGCTATCTAAATGTAACAGAAAAAAAAACTTTCCAAAGACATGAATAGCACTTGGGAACCCAAGTTCCTCAACTCTTCAAGCAGCATTTTCTGGAGCAGCTTCTGCCTTGTCTGGTTTTATACAACAGAAGTAGCAGGGTCAGCTGTCACAATCTCTTGAGACAGAATATGAAAGTTTACTGAACTCGAAAAGTACAAATCAATGAAGGTTTGGGCATCATAATTAGCAAGCGGTACAAACATATTAGTTAAAATTTATTCTGTATTACTGAAGAAGGGTAACCCTTCTCTATAAAATCATTTTTAATTTGAGACCCAGCTCTGCAGTCAGATCCCCAGTGCTTTTTATCTCACCAGTCCCAGGCATTGTGAGGGAAGATGATGGTGGGCTCAGAACAAGCGATCTTCTCCCACACAAGCACCACAGTTCCATACTGAGAGGAAGCTATATCTTAGAGATTTTACTGTGGAGAAGGAAAAAAGATGGTGAAAGAAAATACAGTCCGTCCTTTGGCTACAAGGGCCAAGGTTCGACCACCTCCTGTACCTCCCTCAGAAACTGCAGAAAAATGCATTATTTGCAGACTGTGAGCCTGAGTATATGATGGGCCTTCTTTGTTTACCTGCTTGTTAACACCAGATCTTAAACATGGATTTGTGAGATGAGAGCCCTACATCTGCACAAGGCAGGCTGAATTCAGGTTTGAAACGTCTAAAGAAGCTCCTGCACTGCTTGATCTTTGTGCTGCTCCTTTGTGTCAGAGCACATTTCCCATGCAGTATGGAGTGCAAATGTGCCACCAAAAACTCTCTGTTCACACTGTCATTAAAATAATTTTTAGCAGGGAGATGTCAGAAAAGTCAAAGATATTGAGAGAACTATGTGGAAAATGAACGACCTTTCTTTACCCACCACTCTGTCTTTCAGTAAATAGTGCTTCTGTTTCGTCCTGAAAGCACTTGTTCTGGTAATCTGGAGGATGTGCCACAGAAACTCCTGGTGAAATATAGTACAGTGCACCATATTGTCTGTCGTCCTTAACATGAAGGAAAAAAAAAAAAAAAAAAAGACAAATGAAAATAAAAAGACTGTTAGTTCTTTTCAGAATCTTTCCTTTCCAAAATATTTCCTTCATCTTTAGCCTCTGCTTTCCAGATGGCTTTAAGCAACTGTTACTCTACAGCACACCACAAATTATATTAAGAAAGTGTAATTCCAAACTAGTTTGATTACTCCAGTTAAGCAGAGAGCCACATCAAAAAGTAGCCTTTCTATATAATAAAAATGGTGATAATAGAGTAAGTCTCATAAGTCAAAGAGCTTTATTACCTCCTACTGTAGAAAAACGTCTTTGCTGCTGCTGAACGATGTATCCTGGCTGGTCACGGTATCCTCATTTCCTGCTTAGATAGCAGAAGATACTCAGATAAAGAGTGAAAGGAGTACGAAGCTGTGTGATTTATACAAAGGGAAGCATAAAAAAAAAAAAAAGGTTTTAAAAGTAAAAGTGAAGCTATGCTTAAAAACTTGTGTTTGAACTAAGTTTCAAAACAGAAAACAAAGATTTCCCATGTTTCTTGTGCTTACTTTGAATAGGATAGACTTACTAATAGATCCAGGACCAAAGGGGACAGAAGAAAAGACTGTTTGCTGACTAAAATACCTAAAAAGACCCTAAGACGTTCACAGCACCTGGCACAGCTTAAAACTAAATTGTATTATCTTACTGTAGGTTCAGAAAACTGTCTTGAACAGAAGCTGAGAACACCTCGTCGACGATGTCAGCAGCCCAAAATGCTGAATAGCCCTGAGGACAACATGTACTATAACCAGTTAAATGTGAGTTCAAAGTGGCAATAAAGCTGTTTTACTGGCTTTGTTTCCAGTTAATAATTCTGTTATTAATACCTGTTTCAGCCCCTCCAGCCCCACCCCCACGTTCTTCTGCTCTCGTCTCGAACATGTGCTTATGCTCTTTATCTGTTGCTTTCATGTCAGGATGTCTGCCTTCACGGTGAATAATTGATGTGGTTTATCAAAGACGAGCAAGATGCATGCTTCATCAGGCTCACTTGAGCCCTTTGATCAAAAAAATTATGCTGTGACTTCTGATATTATCAGCATCTGCTTGCATTCAACACAAAATCACTTTGAATTAAAAATTAACGACTTGCTGCTTTGCTTTGACTGTGTGTTCTTGGCCCTCTCCACAGGGAACTCTAGAATATCAAGGGAGCAAGAGGAAGCCAAGAAAACTTGGGTAAATATCTATCTTCTTAGTTCTAAGCAACTGTAAACAGAAGAAGTCCTTTGTGATATTACAGAATATGCAAAACTTTCTAGAGAGGCTTCTAAAAATAAACAATTAACATATCTCCGTGCACTGACATTGGACATTTTCTACAGAAGCAAATGTAAAACTCGTATGTAGTGCTGTCTGCAGACACTAGAACTGATTCTTTCAAAACAGCTCCCAGTTTCCTCTGAGTACTCCTACAAAAATAACCTTTATGTTTTAAAATGTGTTTGCCACTAATGAGTGGTGCCAGATTAAAGGTGTTGAACCTGACGTCCTCTAACCTAGAATATGGCCAGCTTTGCAGCTCCTCACTCACAATGGGTTTCAGCCTTCCTGGGGGAGCACATTTTAACAGGCCCCTCATCCCAAGAGAGTGTGGCTTCTGCTCAATTCAACTGAATCAGTTCTTGTTGTCACATGGACAGTTACCACCTGGAAATAGGTAGAAATTGAAAACAGTGTATGAAAATCCAACTGGTTACTTTTGAGTTATGAAAACACTTCGCTGACTGGTGACATGGACCAGTGAGGACCAGTATATGCTGGGTCTTGCAAAAGCGTCTACTCCAAGACTACATGAGAAGCTTCTGTAATATTTTCTCACTTGTTAATCATCTTCTGAATATAACCAGATGAATAGGAAGTCTTTGGATCAAGGTTAATGCCCAAAATTTTGCATGACTGAGCAGAATTTGATTTACTCAATTTCTCTCCACTATTTTAAAAAGTCTGTATTCCTGTTTTGGGAACAAAAGTACTGATAGGAGACTGCAGTGCTCACCATACTTCACTAGAAAATGAAGGACCCTTGGTGTCAATAAGGCTTTGCCCAAAAATTAGTGATGCATTCTTTGGTTCGCATGCACAGTAAGATGTCAGCTGAAATGTATTACCAAAATAATACTATATATATGGTACATATACAGACAAAAAAACAAAAGCCAAATTGCTGAAGTGAAATGCCCGTTTGATGCAAACAGTTGGTCTATCATTCTGTATAGCTAAAAAAGAAAAACTGTATTGCCTTTCATTGATCCTTAGAACCATTCAGATTCTGATCATAAGCAGCAGTAGCAATGTAAAAGGCACATGTAAAAGCTACATCTTTCTGGTCAAATCACTCTAGCCTTTTTTTCCTTTCTTGTATTAGCACCCTTCATTTTTGTATCCATAGAGAAGTTTTTGTTTCGGAAGATATTGACATAATTGATTTTTTAACTTAATAGATGTTGTTTGTTTTCTTTCAAGACAAATCAAAGTGCTTGATGGAGAGGATGAATATTACAAATCACTGTCAGCTGTTGAATATATCCCTGAAGATGACAGCTGTCTCAGTTCCCCATCTCCTCCTTCTTCAAGAGGAGTGTCTTTCACTCAAAGCTGTACTTATTCTGTTGACTAACACTGGTAAGAGTATTCTCATGCTGGTAATCTCTTCTAATTAACTTTTTGCTTGCTTATGTAATCCATTAAAAAATACGCATTCATCTAGCAACTTCCTTTCAGTAATTTAGATCTAGTTTTGGAGATACAAATTGTATTTCCATAAGTCCAGTAAAGGAAACAGCGCTACCTGTACGTGTTGATGTTGTTAACCAGCACATTTCCTTAGCAGCAAGGTTAGTTCATGCAGATACAGCTCCTTCCTCCCCACTCTCCTGGCTGCTGTTTCCAGCCTGTGCCATCCCTTCTGTTGTGCTGGCACAACTGCTGTGTGGAAAATAAGATCAAGGAACTGATCTATATTAAGAGAACACTATACTAAGAAGCATCTTTTGGGGTCATGGTGAAAATGTTCTATATTTCCTTAGTCTAATATTAAAACTCTACCATTTATAACTTTCTATGTTGAGTATGGTTTTTAATAATACAAAAATGTACAGAGTAAATTCATCTAAAATAATGTGTCTTAATTTACTCATAAGTATTTTTTCTTATGAAGTATTAGTTTGCCATAAGTTTAACTTGAAAAACTATTTAAAATATAAGAAGCAAAACAGCTTTAATGCTAACATTAGATAATTTCAGATTGCTTCATCCAGCCCTTTTGACTGAAACCATCGTTATGACCGGGTATTCTTGTTATCCATGCAAGTATCTCATATCGTTCTTAACCTGGGCTTAATCTCTGTGCTTGAGTGATTCCTCCACTTCCACAGCTCTTCTGTATGTAACATGAAATAATGCCACCTGCAAATTTTTCTACTTGCTTTTCACTTTTTTTTTGCAAATTCCTGGTGAAACCATTGTTGATTCCTACTGAACACAAAGAAACTTTACTGGTAACAACTTCTGTGGCAAAAGCTGACTGCTTCGTCTGACTCTTTACTTTGAGCTTCTGACCCGTGGTTTTGATCTGTGACAATTCTTTGTTTCTTTTCTGTATATCTCTTGTCAAAGTCTTTTGGAAATAAAATTTTCTTATGTGTACTGCCTTAAAAAATCATCTTGAACAGATTTATTTTTTTATAAACGGTGCTGAGTAAATCTGACCATTTGTTATACAGATCTAATGTTGATGCTTGTTTTTATCTCCCCTCCAATAAGTGCCATGACCTGCGCTAACAAACCTTGTGGGGGTGCAGTCCATGTTCATTTGGTGTGCTACAGAATTTCTTGCAATCCAAGTTCACCGGATCCATCTTTTTAACCACAGGATGAGGAAAGATGGCATAGGAAACAAGACGCAAATGTGGTCAGAGCATCCATAGGCTAGAATAGAGTTTGAAGGTAGATAGTTCAGCAAAAGTTTTGTCTCAATGAATAAACCCAGTAGTGAAGTCAGGGCAGAGCAGATGAGAACAAGAGGATTCTGTTGTTCCAAGAACAAGCCTTCATTCACTTTTCTCCCACAGTCTGACAAAAGTTAAAATCCTGCAAGAGCCAAGAGTCGTTCAGTTCACTCCTCACTCTCTTCTGCTGTACATCTGGGTGTGGGCTTTAGAGACTTTAAAAGTTAAGGACTCATTAAATTGGTGAGTAGCTGCAGATGAATTAATGACATTAGAAGATGCAGTACAACCATGAATGGCAATTTGTATGAACTCATGCATGCAGGTCAGTTTCTTTACTTTTTGTCAGAATATAACAAGAAGAATTTGTTATGATTCCTCATCAAAAATAACATAAAACTTTTCCTACATAATGCATACATTCTCCAGGCCCATTAATCTGCAACATATCTGGATGGAAAATGACATTATTTTGAAAACAGTTCAATAACTAAACTATGTTCTCATATTGGCATAAGTCCTAGGGAGCTCTAGCA